>NW_024058421.1:0-10000 GCF_016432855.1 Salvelinus namaycush | reverse complement strand
CGTGAGGGAGAGAGAGAGGAGGCGGCAGGCAGGCCAGCGTGAGGGAGAGAGAGAGGAGGCAGGCAGGCAGGCCAGCGAGAGGGAGAGAGAGAGGAGGCGGCAGGCCAGCGTGAGGGATAGAGAGGAGGAGGAGGAGGAGGCGGCAGGCAGGCAGGCCAGCGTGAGGGAGAGAGAGGAGTAGCCAGGACAGCAACACAATTAGACCCAACCAAATCATGAAAAAACTAAAATATAATTACTTGTCACATTGGAAAGAATTAACAAAAAAACAGAGCAAACTAGAATGCTATTTGGCCCTAAACAGAGAGTACACAGTGGCAGAATACCTGACCACTGTGACTGACCCAAAATTAAGGAAAGATTTGACTATGTACACTCAGTGAGCATAGCCTTGCTATTGAGAAAGGCCGCCGTAGGCAGACATGGCTCTCAAGAGAAGACAGGCTATGTGCACACTGCCCACAAAATGAGGTGGAAACTGAGCTGCACTTCCTAACCTCCTGCCAAATGTATGACCATATTAGAGACACATATTTCCCTCAGATTACACAGAAACACAAAGAATTTGAAAACAAACACAATATTGATAACCTCCCATATCTACTTGGTGAAATTCCACAGTGTGCCATCACTGCAGCAAGATTTGTGACCTGTTGACACAAGAAAAGGGCAACCAGTGAAGAACAAACACCATTGTAAATACAACCCATATTTATGTTTATCTATTTTACCTTTTGTACTTTAACTATTTGCACATAATATGACATTTATAATGTCTTTATTCTTTTGGAACTTCTGTGAGTGTAATGTTTAATGTTCATTTGTATTGTTTATTTCACTTTTGTATATTATCTACTTCATTTGCTTTTGGCAATGTTAACACATGTTTCTCATGCCAGGACGAGGGAGAGGAGGGAGAGGAGGGAGGGAGAGGAGGGAGGGAGGGGAGGGTGCGGGCAGAAAGAAAGTTTTGGTAATCTGTATCTCGCAATGACTTGTCCTGCAACTTCACCAAGGTAGCATAAAGCTTCTTCTTCTTTGTTTTTATTTACATGACACAAGGCCTTTGTAGCCTCTCGTCTAGTTGGGCTTTAACACAGACAATTATAGGTCTTGTGATAACTGCACAGTGATTTTCTTTAACGTTAAGGATCCCAACTTCGTTTTAAGGTTTAAACGTTCACACCTCTAGAGAGTGTGTGTGTGTGTGTGTGTGTGTGTGTGTGTGTGTGTGTGTGTGTGTGTGTGTGTTATAAGGTGTATCCAGATGATTTCAGCTGGGGTTGGGGCCGTCATATCAGGTGTGTGTGGTACCATGATCTCCTGTCCCGACCTCCATAATGGAGATCGCCAGCAGCTTGTGGTCTTAAAGAAAGGAAATGTTCCCTCTGTTTTGTTCCTATGTGGGGAAAGAATGTGTTTATGGGATTAACACTGAGGTCTGAGATGAACACAGGTTTAGGAGACGTTATGTTCTTATGAGATACTATCAGTCAGTTAACATGACCTTCATGAATTATCAAGTCTCTTTGTGTTTGTTTTGATTACATAAATAAGTGATGTTAGCTGATAAAGGTTTTCTCATAGATCAAAATGTATGAGATCTCCTAAACCTGTGTTTACCACAGACCTTATTTTAGTTGTTTATTAAAATATAATCCCTGTAGCTTTTGGCCAGCGAGCCATGGCAGAGTTGTGCCTACAAAAGACACCATTACTAGTGCTCTCAGGTTTACAGGTCTTTAATCCACAGGCTCTCTCTATTCCTCCTCCTCTCCACTTCTTCCACTCCGCTTCAATGTCACACCCATATTCTCTGTCTGTCTGTCTGTCTGTCTGTCTGTCTGTCTGTCTGTCTGTCTGTCTGTCTGTCTGTCTGTCTGTCTGTCTGTCTGTCTGTCTGTCTGTCTGTCTGTCTGTCTGTCTGTCTGTCATTACCCGCTACTACCTGTATATAGCCATGTTGTTACCCGCTGCTTCCTGTATATAGCCATGTTATTACCCGCTGCTTCCTGTATATAGCCATGTTGTTACCCGCTGCTTCCTGTATATATCCATGTTGTTACCCGCTGCTTCCTGTATATAGCCATGTTGTTACCCGCTGCTTCCTGTATATAGCCATGTTGTTACCCGCTGCTTCCTGTATATAGCCATGTTGTTACCCGCTGCTTCCTGTATATAGCCATGTTGTTACCCGCTGCTTCCTGTATATATCCATGTTGTTACCCGCTGCTTCCTGTATATAGCCATGTTGTTACCCGCTGCTTCCTGTATATAGCCATGTTATTACCCGCTGCTTCCTGTATATAGCCATGTTGTTACCCGCTGCTTCCTGTATATAGCCATGTTGTTACCCGCTGCTTCCTGTATATAGCCATGTTGTTACCCGCTGCTTCCTGTATATAGCCATGTTGTTACCCGCTGCTTCCTGTATATAGCCATGTTGTTACCCGCTGCTTCCTGTATATAGCCATGTTGTTACCCGCTGCTTCCTGTATATAGCCATGTTGTTACCCGCTGCTTCCTGTATATAGCCATGTTGTTACCCGCTGCTTCCTGTATATAGCCATGTTGTTACCCGCTGCTTCCTGTATATAGCCATGTTGTTACCCGCTGCTTCCTGTATATAGCCATGTTATTACCCGCTGCTTCCTGTATATATCCATGTTGTTACCCGCTGCTTCCTGTATATAGCCATGTTGTTACCCGCTGCTTCCTGTATATAGCCATGTTGTTACCCGCTGCTTCCTGTATATAGCCATGTTGTTACCCGCTGCTTCCTGTATATAGCCATGTTGTTACCCTCTGCTTCCTGTATATATCCATGGTATTGCCCGCTACTTCCTGTATATATCCATGGTATGTTTACTCACTATTGTTATTCATTATTCACTGTGTTTATTCCATGTCACTATTCTTTAAATCTTAAACTCTGTATTGTTGGAAAAGGACCTGTAAGTAAGCAAGCCCTTCACTGTTGGTCTACACTTGTTTAGGAAGCATTTGACAAATAACATGAGTTGTTTTATTTGTTGTTTTTGTCTGTCTTTGCCCTTGTCTGTCAGCAGTGTGACAGTCTGTCTCTGTGTGTGTGTGTTTTATTGTGTGTGTGTCTCTGTGTCTCTCGGTGGCCCAGGGCCTTCCCTTGACCTTGTCTTTCATCCCCTCCGTGTGAGTCCTTGGAGCCCGCTGTGCACCCGTCACAGCCACCTCCACAGCAGATGTCACAAGATCATACACACACACATACACACTCTCCCTCTCTAAAGACACCCTAAACAGGACAGAAACCGTCTTTGTTTGGTCTCTGCATGGTGACGCAGGTCTCCATATACAATAAATAAACATGAAAACAGTAGTGTCACCTGGGATACTTGTTAATCCTCAACAACAGCCTTGATCGAGATTCTTCCAGCTGGGGGGTCGATGCTGCAGGTCCACATTGTGATTCTTCCAGCTGGGGGGTCGATGCTGCAAGTCCACATTGTCTCCTCCACTGTGGAGTCTCAAGGAGAGGATTTCAAATGTCAGAAGTGGGGAGTTTGTATTGTATTTGTATTTATTATGGATCCCCAGTAGTTCCTGCCAAGGCAGCAGCTACTCTTCCTGGGGTTTATTATGGATCCCCGTTAGTTCCTGCCAAGGCAGCAGCTACTCTTCCTGGGGTTTATTATGGATCCCCAGTAGTTCCTGCCAAGGCAGCAGCTACTCTTCCTGGGGTTTATTATGGATCCCTATTAGTTCCTGCCAAGGCAGCAGCTACTCTTCCTGGGGTTTATTATGGATCCCCGTTAGTTCCTGCCAAGGCAGCAGCTACTCTTCCTGGGGTTTATTATGGATCCCCGTTAGTTCCTGCCAAGGCAGCAGCTACTCTTCCTGGGGTTTATTATGGATCCCCGTTAGTTCCTGCCAAGGCAGCAGCTACTCTTCCTGGGGTTTATTATGGATCCCCGTTAGTTCCTGCCAAGGCAGCAGCTACTCTTCCTGGGGTTTATTATGGATCCCCATTAGTTCCTGCCAAGGCAGCAGCTACTCTTCCTGGGGTTTATTATGGATCCCCATTAGTTCCTGCCAAGGCAGCAGCTACTCTTCCTGGGGTTTATTATGGATCCCTATTAGTTCCTGCCAAGGCAGCAGCTACTCTTCCTGGGGTTTATTATGGATCCCCATTAGTTCCTACCAAGGCAGCAGCTACTCTTCCTGGGGTTTATTATGGATCCCCAGTAGTTCCTGTCAAGGCAACAGCTACTCTTCCTGGGGTTTATTATGGATCCCCATTAGTTCCTGCCAAGGCAACAGCTACTCTTCCTGGGGTTTATTATGGATCCCTATTAGTTCCTGCCAAGGCAGCAGCTACTCTTCCTGGGGTTTATTATGGATCCCCATTAGTTCCTGCCAAGACAGCAGCTACTCTTCCCGGGGTTTATTATGGATCCCCATTAGTTCCTGCCAAGGCAACAGCTACTCTTCCTGGGGTTTATTATGGATCCCCAGTAGTTCCTGCCAAGTCAACAGCTACTCTTCCTGGGGTTTATTATGGATCCCTATTAGTTCCTGCCAAGGCAGCAGCTACTCTTCCTGGGGTTTATTATGGATCCCCAGTAGTTCCTGCCAAGGCAGCAGCTACTCTTCCTGGGATTTATTATGGATCCCCAGTAGTTCCTGCCAAGGCAACAGCTACTCTTCCTGGGGTTTATTATGGATCCCCAGTAGTTCCTGCCAAGGCAGCAGCTACTCTTCCTGGGGTTTATTATGGATCCCCAGTAGTTCCTGCCAAGGCAGCAGCTACTCTTCCTGGGGTTTATTATGGATCCCCATTAGTTCCTGCCAAGGCAGCAGCTACTCTTCCTGGGGTTTATTATGGATCCCCAGTAGTTCCTGCCAAGGCAGCTACTCTTCCTGGGGTTTATTATGGATCCCCAGTAGTTCCTGCCAAGGCAGCAGCTACTCTTCCTGGGGTTTATTATGGATCCCCAGTAGTTCCTGCCAAGGCAGCAGCTACTCTTCCTGGGGTTTATTATGGATCCCTATTAGTTCCTGCCAAGGCAGCAGCTACTCTTCCTGGGGTTTATTATGGATCCCCAGTAGTTCCTACCAAGGCAGCAGCTACTCTTCCTGGGGTTTATTATGGATCCCCAGTAGTTCCTGTCAAGGCAACAGCTACTCTTCCTGGGGTTTATTATGGATCCCCATTAGTTCCTGCCAAGGCAACAGCTACTCTTCCTGGGGTTTATTATGGATCCCTATTAGTTCCTGCCAAGGCAGCAGCTACTCTTCCTGGGGTTTATTATGGATCCCCATTAGTTCCTGCCAAGACAGCAGCTACTCTTCCCGGGGTTTATTATGGATCCCCATTAGTTCCTGCCAAGGCAACAGCTACTCTTCCTTGGGTTTATTATGGATCCCCATTAGTTCCTGCCAAGGCAACAGCTACTCTTCCTGGGGTTTATTATGGATCCCTATTAGTTCCTGCCAAGGCAGCAGCTACTCTTCCCGGGGTTTATTATGGATCCCCAGTAGTTCCTGCCAAGGCAGCAGCTACTCTTCCTGGGATTTATTATGGATCCCCATTAGTTCCTGCCAAGGCAGCAGCTACTCTTCCTGGGGTTTATTATGGATCCCCAGTAGTTCCTGCCAAGGCAGCAGCTACTCTTCCTGGGGTTTATTATGGATCTCCATTAGTTCCTGCCAAGGCAGCAGCTACTCTTCCTGGGGTTTATTATGGATCCCCATTAGTTCCTGCCAAGGCAACAGCTACTCTTCCTGGGGTTTATTATGGATCCCCAGTAGTTCCTGCCAAGGCAGCAGCTACTCTGCCTGGGGTTTATTATGGATCCCCAGTAGTTCCTGCCAAGGCAACAGCTACTCTTCCTGGGGTTTATTATGGATCCCCAGTAGTTCCTGCCAAGGCAGCTACTCTTCCTGGGGTTTATTATGGATCCCCAGTAGTTCCTGCCAAGGCAGCAGCTACTCTTCCTGGGGTTTATTATGGATCCCCAGTAGTTCCTGCCAAGGCAGCAGCTACTCTTCCTGGGGTTTATTATGGATCCCTATTAGTTCCTGCCAAGGCAGCAGCTACTCTTCCTGGGGTTTATTATGGATCCCCAGTAGTTCCTACCAAGGCAGCAGCTACTCTTCCTGGGGTTTATTATGGATCCCCAGTAGTTCCTGTCAAGGCAACAGCTACTCTTCCTGGGGTTTATTATGGATCCCCATTAGTTCCTGCCAAGGCAACAGCTACTCTTCCTGGGGTTTATTATGGATCCCTATTAGTTCCTGCCAAGGCAGCAGCTACTCTTCCTGGGGTTTATTATGGATCCCCATTAGTTCCTGCCAAGACAGCAGCTACTCTTCCCGGGGTTTATTATGGATCCCCATTAGTTCCTGCCAAGGCAACAGCTACTCTTCCTTGGGTTTATTATGGATCCCCATTAGTTCCTGCCAAGGCAACAGCTACTCTTCCTGGGGTTTATTATGGATCCCCATTAGTTCCTGCCAAGGCAACAGCTACTCTTCCTGGGGTTTATTATGGATCCCTATTAGTTCCTGCCAAGGCAGCAGCTACTCTTCCCGGGGTTTATTATGGATCCCCAGTAGTTCCTGCCAAGGCAGCAGCTACTCTTCCTGGGATTTATTATGGATCCCCATTAGTTCCTGCCAAGGCAGCAGCTACTCTTCCTGGGGTTTATTATGGATCCCCAGTAGTTCCTGCCAAGGCAGCAGCTACTCTTCCTGGGGTTTATTATGGATCTCCATTAGTTCCTGCCAAGGCAGCAGCTACTCTTCCTGGGGTTTATTATGGATCCCCATTAGTTCCTGCCAAGGCAACAGCTACTCTTCCTGGGGTTTATTATGGATCCCCAGTAGTTCCTGCCAAGGCAGCAGCTACTCTGCCTGGGGTTTATTATGGATCCCCAGTAGTTCCTGCCAAGGCAACAGCTACTCTTCCTGGGGTTTATTATGGATCCCCAGTAGTTCCTGCCAAGGCAGCAGCTACTCTTCCTGGGATTTATTATGGATCCCCAGTAGTTCCTGCCAAGGCAACAGCTACTCTTCCTGGGGTTTATTATGGATCCCCAGTAGTTCCTGCCAAGGCAGCAGCTACTCTTCCTGGGGTTTATTATGGATCCCCAGTAGTTCCTGCCAAGGCAGCAGCTACTCTTCCTGGGGTTTATTATGGATCCCCAGTAGTTCCTGCCAAGGCAGCAGCTACTCTTCCTGGGGTTTATTATGGATCCCCAGTAGTTCCTGCCAAGGCAGCTACTCTTCCTGGGGTTTATTATGGATCCCCAGTAGTTCCTGCCAAGGCAGCAGCTACTCTTCCTGGGGTTTATTATGGATCCCCAGTAGTTCCTGCCAAGGCAGCAGCTACTCTTCCTGGGGTTTATTATGGATCCCCAGTAGTTCCTGCCAAGGCAGCAGCTACTCTTCCTGGGGTTTATTATGGATCCCCAGTAGTTCCTGCCAAGGCAGCAGTGTGTTTCAGACTACCAGGAGTCACTCTGTGTGACCCTGTGTGTTTCAGACTACCAGGAGTCACTCTGTTTGATCCAGACTACCAGGAGTCACTCTGTGTGACCCTGTGTGTTTCAGACTACCAGGAGTCACTCTGTGTGTTTCAGACTACCAGGAGTCACTCTGTGTGACCCTGTGTGTTTCAGACTACCAGGAGTCACTCTGTGTGACCCTGTGTGTTTCAGACTACCAGGAGTCACTCTGTTTGACCCTGTGTGTTTCAGACTACCAGGAGTCACTCTGTTTGACCCTGTGTGTTTCAGACTACCAGGAGTCACTCTGTGTGACCCTGTGTGTTTCAGACTACCAGGAGTCACTCTGTGTGACCCTGTGTGTTTCAGACTACCAGGAGTCACTCTGTGTGTTTCAGACTACCAGGAGTCACTCTGTGTGACCCTGTGTGTTTCAGACTACCAGGAGTCACTCTGTTTGATCCAGACTACCAGGAGTCACTCTGTGTGACCCTGTGTGTTTCAGACTACCAGGAGTCACTCTGTGTGACCCTGTGTGTTTTAGACTACCAGGAGTCACTCTGTGTGTTTCAGACTACCAGGAGTCACTCTGTGTGTTCCAGACTACCAGGAGTCACTCTGTGTGTTTCAGACTACCAGGAGTCACTCTGTGTGTTCCAGACTACCAGGAGTCACTCTGTGTGTTTCAGACTACCAGGAGTCACTCTGTGTGACCCTGTGTGTTTCAGACTACCAGGAGTCACTCTGTGTGACCCTGTATGGTTCAGACTACCAGGAGTCACTCTGTGTGACCCTGTATGTTTCAGACTACCAGGAGTCACTCTGTGTGACCCTGTGTGTTTCAGACTCCCAGGAGTCACTCTGTTTGATCCAGACTACCAGGAGTCACTCTGTGTGACCCTGTGTGTTTCAGACTACCAGGAGTCACTCTGTGTGACCCTGTGTGTTTTAGACTACCAGGAGTCACTCTGTGTGTTTCAGACTACCAGGAGTCACTCTGTGTGTTCCAGACTACCAGGAGTCACTCTGTGTGTTTCAGACTACCAGGAGTCACTCTGTGTGTTCCAGACTACCAGGAGTCACTCTGTGTGTTTCAGACTACCAGGAGTCACTCTGTGTGACCCTGTGTGTTTCAGACTACCAGGAGTCACTCTGTGTGTTCCAGACTACCAGGAGTCACTCTGTGTGTTCCAGACTACCAGGAGTCACTCTGTGTGTTTCAGACTACCAGGAGTCACTCTGTGTGACCCTGTGTGTTTCAGACTACCAGGAGTCACTCTGTGTGACCCTGTATGGTTCAGACTACCAGGAGTCACTCTGTGTGACCCTGTATGTTTCAGACTACCAGGAGTCACTCTGTGTGACCCTGTGTGTTTCAGACTCCCAGGAGTCACTCTGTTTGATCCAGACTACCAGGAGTCACTCTGTGTGACCCTGTGTGTTTCAGACTACCAGGAGTCACTCTGTGTGACCCTGTGTGTTTTAGACTACCAGGAGTCACTCTGTGTGTTTCAGACTACCAGGAGTCACTCTGTGTGTTCCAGACTACCAGGAGTCACTCTGTGTGTTTCAGACTACCAGGAGTCACTCTGTGTGTTCCAGACTACCAGGAGTCACTCTGTGTGTTTCAGACTACCAGGAGTCACTCTGTGTGACCCTGTGTGTTTCAGACTACCAGGAGTCACTCTGTGTGACCCTGTATGTTTCAGACTACCAGGAGTCACTCTGTGTGACCCTGTGTGTTTCAGACTCCCAGGAGTCACTCTGTTTGATCCAGACTACCAGGAGTCACTCTGTTTGACCCTGTGTGTTTCAGACTACCAGGAGTCACTCTGTGTGACCCTGTGTGTTTCAGACTACCAGGAGTCACTCTGTGTGACCCTGTGTGTTTCAGACTACCAGGAGTCACTCTGTGTGACCCTGTGTGTTTCAGACTACCAGGAGTCACTCTGTGTGACCCTGATTTAGCCCACTGCAGTAAAAGGTTCAGTCAGACATCTCTGATGTCATGGCCCCTAGTGCCTGACGTGGCGCCAACACTCACCTGTCCTTTACCTGTATGATCTTATCCCTCTCCTCCTCCTCATAATCCTCCTCTTTATCCCTCCTCACTGTCAGGTGAGGGGTGGTAGGTGGCTCAGGTGAGAGGAGAGCGGTGATTGGCTCTCTGTAGAACGGTTGGTTAGTTGTAATCTCGGAGTCAGGTATTTATTTTGGCCTGGTGCGTCTTAAGATGGCTGCCCAAGATGGAGACAGACTCTGTGGCGTAAACGCTAAACATCCCCAACACACAAATCCCCCTGTTTACACACAAGCTTGACCCACCACACAGAGTGTGTGTGAGTTGTGTGTGATTGTGACACAGGGTGTGTGTAGACGGGCTGGCATGGTGTGGGAATGCTTTTTTTGAGTATGTGGGTGGGGTCGGTGGTGGATGTGTCCCCCAGGAAAGGAAGGTTCCGCTAGTTGACAGTGAATAGGGTCTAACGCTCCTCACTGATAGTTACACTGCT
>NW_024058420.1:0-55589 GCF_016432855.1 Salvelinus namaycush | reverse complement strand
GCTAGCGGAGGAGCTGACCTTTCCACTACGCTCTAGCGGAGGAACTGACCTTTCCACAGCGCGCTAGCGGAGGAACTGACCTTTCCACAGCGCGCCAGCGGAGGAACTGACCTTTCCACTACGCGCTAGCGGAGGAACTGACCTTTCCACAGCGCGCTAGCGGAGGAACTGACCTTTCCACAGCGCGCCAGCGGAGGAACTGACCTTTCCACAGCGCGCTAGCGGAGGAACTGACCTTTCCACAGCGCTCTAGCGGAGGAACTGACCTTTCCACTACGCGCCAGCGGAGGAACTGACCTTTCCACAGCGCGCTAGCGAGAACTGACCTTTCCACAACGCGCTAGCGGAGGAACTGACCTTTCCACAGCGCGCCAGCGGAGGAACTGACCTTTCCACTACGCGCTAGCGGAGGAACTGACCTTTCCACAACGCGCTAGCGGAGGAACTGACCTTTCCACTACGCGCTAGCGGAGGAACTGACCTTTCCACTACGCGCTAGCGGAGGAACTGACCTTTCCACAGCGCGCTAGCGGAGGAACTGACCTTTCCACCACGCGCTAGCGGAGGAACTGACCTTTCCACAACGCGCTAGCGGAGGAACTGACCTTTCCACAGCGCGCTAGCGGAGGAACTGACCTTTCCACAGCGCGCTAGCGGAGGAACTGACCTTTCCACAGCGCGCTAGCGGAGGAACTGACCTTTCCACAGCGCGCTAGCGGAGGAACTGACCTTTCCACAGCGCGCTAGCGGAGGAACTGACCTTTCCACAGCGCGCTAGCGGAGGAACTGACCTTTCCACAGCGCGCTAGCGGAGGAACTGACCTTTCCACAGCGCGCTAGCGGAGGAACTGACCTTTCCACAGCGCGCTAGCGGAGGAACTGACCTTTCCACAGCGCGCTAGCGGAGGAACTGACCTTTCCACAGCGCGCTAGCGGAGGAACTGACCTTTCCACAGCGCGCCAGCGGAGGAACTGACCTTTCCACAACGCGCCAGCGGAGGAACTGACCTTTCCACAGCGCGCTAGCGGAGGAACTGACCTTTCCACTACGCGCTAGCGGAGGAACTGACCTTTCCACAGCGCGCTAGCGGAGGAACTGACCTTTCCACAGCGCGCTAGCGGAGGAACTGACCTTTCCACAACGCGCTAGCGGAGGAACTGACCTTTCCACAGCGCTAGCGGAGGAACTGACCTTTCCACAACGCGCTAGCGGAGGAACTGACCTTTCCACAGCGCTAGCGGAGGAACTGACCTTTCCACCACGCGCTAGCGGAGGAACTGACCTTTCCACCACGCGCTAGCGGAGGAACTGACCTTTCCACCACGCGCTAGCGGAGGAACTGACCTTTCCACAGCGCTAGCGGAGGAACTGACCTTTCCACAGCGCGCTAGCGGAGGAACTGACCTTTCCACTACGCTCTAGCGGAGGAACTGACCTTTCCACAGCGCGCTAGCGGAGGAACTGACCTTTCCACTACGCGCCAGCGGAGGAACTGACCTTTCCACAGTGCGCTAGCGGAGGAACTGACCTTTCCACTACGCGCTAGCGGAGGAACTGACCTTTCCACTACGCGCTAGCGGAGGAACTGACCTTTCCACAGCGCGCCAGCGGAGGAACTGACCTTTCCACAGCGCGCCAGCGGAGGAACTGACCTTTCCACAGCGCTCTAGCGGAGGAACTGACCTTTCCACTACGCGCTAGCGGAGGAACTGACCTTTCCACAGCGCGCCAGCGGAGGAACTGACCTTTCCACTACGCGCTAGCGGAGGAACTGACCTTTCCACAGCGCGCTAGCGGAGGAACTGACCTTTCCGCGGCGCGCCAGCGGAGGAACTGACCTTTCCGCGGCGCGCCAGCGGAGGAACTGACCTTTCCACGGCGCGCTAGCGGAGGAACTGACCTTTCCACAGCGCGCTAGCGGAGGAACTGACCTTTCCACAGCGCTCTAGCGGAGGAACTGACCTTTCCACAGCGCGCTAGCGGAGGAACTGACCTTTCCACTACGCGCTAGCGGAGGAACTGACCTTTCCACAGCGCGCTAGCGGAGGAACTGACCTTTCCACTACGCGCTAGCGGAGGAACTGACCTTTCCACAACGCGCCAGCGGAGGAACTGACCTTTCCACAGCGCGCTAGCGGAGGAACTCACCTTTCCACAGCGCGCCAGCGGAGGAACTGACCTTTCCACAACGCGCCAGCGGAGGAACTGACCTTTCCACAGCGCGCCAGCGGAGGAACTGACCTTTCCACAACGCGCCAGCGGAGGAACTCACCTTTCCACAACGCGCCAGCGGAGGAACTGACCTTTCCACAGCGCTAGCGGAGGAACTGACCTTTCCACAGCGCGCCAGCGGAGGAACTGACCTTTCCACAGCGCGCCAGCGGAGGAACTGACCTTTCCACAGCGCGCTAGCGGAGGAACTGACCTTTCCACAACGCGCCAGCGGAGGAACTGACCTTTCCACAGCGCGCAAGCGGAGGAACTGACCTTTCCACAGCGCGCTAGCGGAGGAACTGACCTTTCCACTACGCGCCAGCGGAGGAACTGACCTTTCCACAGCGCGCTAGCGGAGGAACTGACCTTTCCACAGCGCGCCAGCGGAGGAACTGACCTTTCCACAGCGCTAGCGGAGGAACTGACCTTTCCACAACGCGCCAGCGGAGGAACTGACCTTTCCACAGCGCTAGCGGAGGAACTGACCTTTCCACAACGCTCTAGCGGAGGAACTGACCTTTCCACAGCGCTCTAGCGGAGGAACTGACCTTTCCACAGCGCTAGCGGAGGAACTGACCTTTCCACAACGCTCTAGCGGAGGAACTGACCTTTCCACAGCGCTCCAGCGGAGGAACTGACCTTTCCACAGCGCTCTAGCGGAGGAACTGACCTTTCCACTACGCGTAAGCGGAGGAACTGACCTTTCCACAGCGCTCTAGCGGAGGAACTGACCTTTCCACCACGCGCCAGCGGAGGAACTGACCTTTCCACCACGCGCCAGCGGAGGAACTCACCTTTCCACAACGCGCCAGCGGAGGAACTGACCTTTCCACAACGCGCCAGCGGAGGAACTGACCTTTCCACAGCGCGCTAGCGGAGGAACTGACCTTTCCACAACGCGCCAGCGGAGGAACTCACCTTTCCACAACGCGCCAGCGGAGGAACTGACCTTTCCACAACGCGCCAGCGGAGGAACTGACCTTTCCACAACGCGCCAGCGGAGGAACTGACCTTTCCACCACGCGCCAGCGGAGGAACTGACCTTTCCACCACGCGCCAGCGGAGGAACTGACCTTTCCACCACGCGCCAGCGGAGGAACTGACCTTTCCACTACGCGCTAGCGGAGGAACTGACCTTTCCACAACGCGCCAGCGGAGGAACTGACCTTTCCACCACGCGCCAGCGGAGGAACTGACCTTTCCACCACGCGCCAGCGGAGGAACTGACCTTTCCACCACGCGCCAGCGGAGGAACTGACCTTTCCACAACGCTCTAGCGGAGGAACTGACCTTTCCACAACGCGCCAGCGGAGGAACTGACCTTTCCACAGCGCGCTAGCGGAGGAACTGACCTTTCCACAGCGCGCTAGCGGAGGAACTGACCTTTCCACAGCGCGCCAGCGGAGGAACTGACCTTTCCACAGCGCGCTAGCGGAGGAACTGACCTTTCCACAGCGCGCCAGCGGAGGAACTGACCTTTCCACAGCGCGCTAGCGGAGGAACTGACCTTTCCACATCGCGCTAGCGGAGGAACTGACCTTTCCACAGCGCGCTAGCGGAGGAACTGACCTTTCCACAGCGCGCTAGCGGAGGAACTGACCTTTCCACAACGCGCTAGCGGAGGAACTGACCTTTCCACTACGCGCTAGCGGAGGAACTGACCTTTCCACAGCGCGCTAGCGGAGGAACTGACCTTTCCACTACGCGCTAGCGGAGGAGCTGACCTTTCCACAACGCTCTAGCGGAGGAACTGACCTTTCCGCGATGCGCTAGCGGAGGAACTGACCTTTCCACAGCGCGCCAGCGGAGGAACTGACCTTTCCACAGCGCGCCAGCGGAGGAACTGACCTTTCCACAGCGCGCTAGCGGAGGAACTGACCTTTCCGCGACGCGCTAGCGGAGGAACTGACCTTTCCGCGACGCGCTAGCGGAGGAACTGGCCTTTCCGCGGCGCGCCAGCGGAGGAACTGGCCTTTCCGCGGCGCGCCAGCGGAGGAACTTGCCTTTCCGCGGCGCGCCAGCGGAGGAACTGGCCTTTCCGCGGCGCGCCAGCGGAGGAACTGGCCTTTCCGCGGCGCGCCAGCGGAGGAACTGGCCTTTCCGCGGCGCGCCAGCGGAGGAACTGGCCTTTCCGCGGCGCGCCAGCGGAGGAACTGGCCTTTCCGCGGCGCGCCAGCGGAGGAACTGGCCTTTCCGCGGCGCGCCAGCGGAGGAACTGGCCTTTCCGCGGCGCGCCAGCGGAGGAACTGGCCTTTCCGCGGCGCGCCAGCGGAGGAACTGGCCTTTCCGCGGCGCGCCAGCGGAGGAACTGGCCTTTCCGCGGCGCGCCAGCGGAGGAACTGGCCTTTCCGCGGCGCGCCAGCGGAGGAACTGGCCTTTCCGCGGAGTGGCGTTACGTTCCAGAGAACGCATAGAGCCCCGAGTTGATTATCCCTTTTATACCATGGCTATAATTTAACACATTTACCACTAGAAATGGGTTCAAGTTGGCTAGATGGCTACAGTAGGAGCCGTGATAACCAAACAGACTCGCTAGATGGCTACAGTAGGAGCCGTGGTAACCAAACAGACTCGCTAGATGGCTACAGTAGGAGCCGTGGTAACCAAACAGACTCGCTAGATGGCTACAGTAGGAGCCGTGGTAACCAAACAGACTCGCTAGATGGCTACAGTAGGAGCCGTGGTAACCAAACAGACTCGCTAGATGGCTACAGTAGGAGCCGTGGTAACCAAACAGACTCGCTAGATGGCTACAGTAGGAGCCGTGGTAACCAAACAGACTCGCTAGATGGCTACAGTAGGAGCCGTGGTAACCAAACAGACTCGCTAGATATCTACAGTAGGAGCCGTGGTAACCAAACAGACTCGCTAGTTCAGCTACAGTAGGAGCCGTGGTAACCAAACAGACTCGCTAGATGGCTACAGTAGGAGCCGTGGTAACCAAACAGACTCGCTAGATGGCTACAGTAGGAGCCGTGGTAACCAAACAGACTCGCTAGTTTAGCTAACCAAACCATCATTCCTAGTTTGCTATTATGAAAATCGAATTTAACAATGCCAATGTTTTCAATTCGACTTTAGCTTTCAAAAGCTGCTCAAACATAGAACATGTAAGAATGAACTATAGCCATTGAATTCTACCGTTCTGATATACCCTGTGTTGTAGGGAAATAATGCACGCTCTAGAATGCCCTTCAAGCCAATCAGAAACAAGTATTCAACAATGTCATGGTATAAATATGAATTAGTCAACGTTATATCTGACTGGAGGAGGACGGGGTGTGGCATGTGACTTTAATGTCAGGTGTTCTTGTTGTTACCTAGGTGATATTGTTCTTGTTGTTACCTAGGTGATAGCCCAGAGGTTGATGCAGTCTAAACAGACCATTCCCCACTACTACCTGTCTGTTACCTAGGTGATATTGTTCTTGTTGTTACCTAGGTGATAGCCCAGAGGTTGATGCAGTCTAAACAGACCATTCCCCACGACTACCTGTCTGTTACCTAGGTGATATTGTTCTTGTTGTTACCTAGGTGATAGCCCAGAGGTTGATGCAGTCTAAACAGACCATTCCCCACTACTACCTGTCTGTTACCTAGGTGATATTGTTCTTGTTGTTACCTAGGTGATAGCCCAGAGGTTGATGCAGTCCAAACAGACCATTCCCCACTACTACCTGTCTGTTACCTAGGTGATATTGTTCTTGTTGTTACCTAGGTGATAGCCCAGAGGTTGATGCAGTCCAAACAGACCATTCCCCACTACTACCTGTCTGTTACCTAGGTGATATTGTTCTTGTTGTTACCTAGGTGATAGCCCAGAGGTTGATGCAGTCCAAACAGACCATTCCCCACTACTACCTGTCTGTTACCTAGGTGATATTGTTCTTGTTGTTACCTAGGTGATAGCCCAGAGGTTGATGCAGTCTAAACAGACCATTCCCCACGACTACCTGTCTGTTACCTAGGTGATATTGTTCTTGTTGTTACCTAGGTGATAGCCCAGAGGTTGATGCAGTCCAAACAGACCATTCCCCACTACTACCTGTCTGTTGACGTCAACATGGACCACGTCCTAGAACTACGCATGGAGCTCAACGCTGTGAGTCTGTCTGTCGTCTGTCTCTCTGGCTGTCTGTCTGTCATCTGTCTCTCTGGCTGTCTGTCTGTCGTCTGTCTCTCTCTGGCTGTCTGTCTGTCTCTCTGGCTGTCTGTCTGTCGTCTGGCTGGCTGGCTGGCTGGCTGTCTCTCTGTCTGTCGTCTGGCTGGCTGTCTGTCTGGCTGTCTCTCTGGCTGTCTGTCTGTCATCTGGCTGGCTGTCTCTCTGTCTGTCTGTCGTCTGGCTGTCTGGCTGTCTGTCTGTCGTCTGGCTGTCTGTCTGTCGTCTGGCTGTCTCTCTGTCTGTCGTCTGTCTGGCTGTCTCTCTGGCTGTCGTCTGGCTGGCTGTCTCTCTGGCTGTCTCTCTGTCTGGCTGGCTGTCTCTCTGTCTGTCTGTATCTCTGGCTGGCTGTCTGTCGTCTGGCTGGCTGTCTCTGTCTGTCTGTCGTCTGGCTGGCTGTCTCTCTGTCTGTCTGTCTCTTTGGCTGTCTCTCTGTGAGTCTGTCTGTAACCTCTCCCCCCTCTCTCTCTCTTTTCGACCTCTCTCTCCCACCCTCCCTCCTAGGAGGTAAAGGCCCAGAACATCAAGCTGAGTGTGAATGATTTCATCATTAAAGCCAGCGCTCTGGCCTGCCTTAAGGTCCCTGAAGCCAACTCCTCATGGCTCGACTCTGTTATCCGACAGTGAGTACACACACTGACACCATGCTAAAACACATTTTTTCAATAGGTCAGGTTTAACCTGTGTGTGTGTGTGTGTGTGTGTAGGAACCATGTGGTGGACGTGAGTGTGGCGGTGAGTACACCCAACGGTCTGATAACGCCCATCGTGTTCAACGCCCACACCAAAGGACTGGCTGCTATCAGCTCTGATGTCTCAGCCCTGGCTGCCAAGGCCCGCGACGGGAAACTGCAGCCGCATGAGTTCCAGGTAACTACAGATTATACACACACACACACACACACACACACACACACACACACACACACACACACAACATTAGTTGGTCCCACAGGTTCCAGGAGTTGAATCCTCTAAAACTGTGTGTTTCAGGGAGGCACGTTTACCATCTCTAACCTGGGAATGTTTGGCGTCAAGAACTTCTCAGCGATCATCAACCCTCCCCAGGCCTGTATACTGGCAGTAGGGGGCTCGGAGAAGAGACTGCTGCCCGCTGACAATGAGAAAGGGTAACTACACTACCACTATACTATACTACTACTACTACTATAGCTACACTATACTAGACTGTAGTACTACCCCAGGCCTGTATACTGGCAGTAGGGGGCTCGGAGAAGAGACTGCTGCCCGCTGACAATGAGAAAGGGTAACTACACTACCACTATACTATACTACTACTACTACTATAGCTACACTATACTAGACTGTAGTACTACCCCAGGCCTGTATACTGGCAGTAGGGGGCTCGGAGAAGAGACTGCTGCCTGCTGACAATGAGAAAGGGTAACTACACTACCACTATACTACTACTGTAACTACACTATACTAGACTGTAGTACTACCCCAGGCCTGTATACTGGCAGTAGGGGGCTCAGAGAAGAGACTGCTGCCTGCTGACAATGAGAAAGGGTAACTACACTACCACTATACTACTACTGTAACTACACTATACTAGACTGTAGTACTACCCCAGGCCTGTATACTGGCAGTAGGGGGCTCAGAGAAGAGACTGCTGCCCGCTGACAATGAGAAAGGGTAACTACACTACCACTATACTATACTACTACTACTACTATAACTACACTATACTAGACTGTAGTACTACCCCAGGCCTGTATACTGGCAGTAGGGGGCTCGGAGAAGAGACTGCTGCCCGCTGACAATGAGAAAGGGTAACTACACTACCACTATACTATACTACTACTACTACTGTAACTACACTATACTAGACTGTAGTATTACCCCAGGCCTGTATACTGGCAGTAGGGGGCTCGGAGAAGAGACTGCTGCCTGCTGACAATGAGAAAGGGTAACTACACTAGGACATACAGAGTATATGCTGTACTCCATCTACAGTATACTACCTCTACACATACAGCGTATTCAGACCCCTTGACTTCTTCCACATTTTGTTACGTTACAGCCTCATTCTAAAATGGATTTGTATCTGTATTTATTTAATCCATCTACACACAATACCCCATAATGACATCACAATACCCCATAATGACATCACAATACCCCATAATGACATCACCATACCCCATAATGACATCACCATACCCCATAATGACATCACCATACCCCATAATGACATCACCATACCCCATAATGACATCACCATACCCCGTAATGACATCACCATACCCCGTAATGACATCACCATACCCCGTAATGACATCACCATACCCCATAATGACATCACCATACCCCATAATGACATCACCATACCCCATAATGACATCACCATACCCCATAATGACATCACCATACCCCATAATGACATCACCATACCCCATAATGACATCACACTACCCCATAATGACAAAGCAAAAACAGGTTATTTGAAGTTTTTGCATATGTATTAAAGTTATACAGAAATACCTTATTTACATAAGTATTCAGACCATTTGCTATGAGACTGGAAATTGAGCTCAGGAGCATCCTGTTTCCATTGATCATCCTTGAGATCAAGTCAAAAATCTACATCAAATTGTATTTGTTACATGCGCCTAATACAACCTTAGTTAAATACTTACTTACAAGCCCTTAACCAAAAATGCTTTAAGAAGTTAACACATATATATATATATATTTTTTTTTTTTCTTAAGTAAAAAATAGGAAGTAAAAGTAGGAAATTTGAAGTAACAATTAACCAGCAGCAGTAAAATAACAAGCTAGACTATATACAGGGGGGTACCGGTACAGAGTCAATGTGGAGACTATATACAGGGGGGTACCGGTACAGAGTCAATGTGGAGGCTATATACAGGGTGTTACGGTACAGAGTCAATGTGGAGGCTATATACAGGGTGTTACGGTACAGAGTCAATGTGGAGGCTATATACAGGGTGTTACGGTACAGAGTCAATGTGGAGACTATATACAGGGGGGTACCGGTACAGAGTCAATGTGGAGGCTATATACAGGGGGTACCGGTACAGAGTCAATGTGGAGGCTATATACAGGGGGTACCGGTACAGAGTCAATGTGGAGGCTATATACAGGGTGTTACGGTACAGAGTCAATGTGGAGGCTATATACAGGGGGGTACTGGTACAGAGTCAATGTGGAGGCTATATACAGGGGGTACCGGTACAGAGTCAATGTGGAGGCTATATACAGGGGGTACCGGTACCGAGTCAATGTGGAGGCTATATACAGGGGGTACCGGTACAGAGTCAATGTGGAGGCTATATACAGGGTGTTACGGTACAGAGTCAATGTGGAGGCTATGTACAGGGGGTACCGGTACAGAGTCAATGTGGAGGCTATATACAGGGGGTACTGGTACAGAGTCAATGTGGAGGCTATATACAGGGGGTACCGGTACAGAGTCAATGTGGAGGCTATATACAGGGGGTACAGGTACAGTCAATGTGGAGGCTATATACAGGTGGTACCGGTACAATGTGGAGGCTATATACAGGGGGTACCGGTACAGAGTCAATGTGGAGACTATATACAGGGGGTACCGGTACAGAGTCAAAGTGTGGGGGCACCGGTTAGTTGAGATAATATGTACATGTAGGTAGAGTTAAAGTGACTATGCATAGATTATAAACAGAGCGTAGCAGCGGCGTAAAAGAGGGGTCTGGGTTGCCCTTTGATTAGCTGTTCAGGAGTCTTATGGCTTGGGGGTAGAAGCTGTTAAGACTTTTAGACCTTAGCTTGGCGCTCCGGTGTCGCTTGCCGTGCGGTAGCAGAGAGAACAGTTTATGAATAAGGTGGCTGGAGTCTTTGACAATTTTGGGGGGGTCTTCCTCTGACACCGCCTGGTAGAGGTCCTGGATGGCAGGAAGCTTGGCCCCAGTGATGTACTGGGCCGTACGCGCACTCCCCTCTGTAGTGCCTTGCGGTCGGAGGCCGAGCAGTTGCCATACCAGGAAGTGATGCAACCCGTCAGGATGCGCTCGATGGTGCAGCTGTAGAACCTTTTGAGGATCTGAGGACCCATGCCAAATCTTTTCAGTCTCCTGAAGGGGAATAGGTTTTGTCATGCCCTCTTCACGACTGTCTTCGTGTGTTTGGACCATGATCGTTTTTTTGGTGATGTGGACACCAAGGAACTTGAAGTTCTCAACCTGCTTCACTACAGCCCCGTCGATGAGAATGGGGGCGTGCTCGGTCCTCCTTTTCCTGTAGTCCACAATCATCTCCTTTGTCTTGATTACTTTGAGGGAGAGGTTGTTGTCCTGGCAGCACACGACCAGGTTTCTGACCTCCTCCCTATAGGCTGTCTTGTCGGTGATCAGGCCTACCACTGTTCTGTCATCGGCAAACTTGATGATGGTGTTGGAGTCGTACCTGGCCGTGCAGTCATGAGTGAACATGGAGTACAGGAGGGGACTGAGCACGTACCCCTGAGGGGCCCCCGTGTTGAGGGTCAGCGTGGCGGATATGTTGTTACCTACCCTTACCACCTGGGGTCGGCCCGTCAGGAAGTCCAGGATCCAGTTGCAGAGGGAGGTGTTTAGTCCCAGGGTCCTTAGTTTAGTGATGAGCTTTGAGGGCACTATGGTGTTGAACGCTGAGCTGTAGTCAATGATTAGCATGCTCATGTAGGTGTTCCTTTTGTCCAGGTGGGAAAGGGCAGTGTGGAGTGCAATAGAGATTGCATCATCTGTGGATCTGTTGGGACATATGCAAATTGGAGTGGGTCTAGGGTCTCTGGGATAATGGTGTTGATGTGAGCCATGACCAGCCTTTCAAAGCACTTCATGGCTACCGACGTGAGTGCTACGGGTCGGTAGTCATTTAGGCAGATTACCTAAGTGTTCTTGGACACAGTGACTATGGTGGTCTGCTTGAAACACGTTGGTATTACAGACTCGGTCAGAGACAGGTTGAAAATGTCAGCGAAGACACTTGCCAGTTGGTCAGTGCATGCATGTAGTACACGTCCTGGTAATCCGTCTGGCCCTGCGGCCTACCACTACCACCACCATCACCACCATCACTACCACCACCATCACTACCATCACTACCATCACTACTACCACCACCACCATCACTACCACCACCACTACCACCACCACCACCATCACACCACCATCACTACCACCACCATCACTACCACCACCATCACTACCACTACCACTACCATCACTACCACCATCATCACTACTACCACCATCATCACTACCACCACCACCATCACTACCACCACCATCACTACCACCACCATCATCACTACCACCACCATCACTACTACCACCACCATCACTACCACCACCATCACTACCACCACCATCACTACCTCATCATCACTACCATCATCATCACTACCACCACCATCACTACCACCACCACTACCAATACCACTACCACCACCATCACTACCACCACCACTACCAATACCACTACCACCACCATCACTACCACCACCACTACCAATACCACTACCACCACCATCACTACCACCACCATCACTACTACCACCACCATCACTACCACCACCATCACCACCATCACTACTACCACCACCATCACTACTACCACCACCATCACTACTACCACCACCATCACTACTACCACCATCATCACTACTACCACCATCATCACTACCACCATCATCATCACTACCACCACCATCATCACTACCACCACCATCATCACTACTACCACCATCATCACTACCACCACCATCACTACCACCACCATCATCACTACCACCACCATCACTACCACCACCATCATCACTACCACCACCATCATCACTACCACCACCATCACTACCATCACCACCATCACTACCACCACCACCATCACTACCACCACCATCACTACCATCACCACCACCACCATCGCTACCACCACCACCATCGCTACCACCACCACCATCACCACCACCATCACTACCACCACCACCATCACTACCACCACCACCATCACTACCACCACCATCATCACTACCACTACCACTACCATCACTACCACCACCACCACTACCACCACTATCACTATCATCACTACCACCACCATCACTACCATCACTACCACTACCACCACCATCACTACCACTACCACCACCATCACTACCACCACCATCACTACCACCACCATCACCATCACTACCACCACTATCACTACCACCACCATCACTACCACCACCATCACTACCACCACCATCACTACCACTACCACCACCATCACTACCACTACCACCACCATCACTACCACCACCATCACTACCACTACCACCACCATCACTACCACTACCACCACCATCACTACCACTACCACCACCATCACTACCACTACCACCACCATCACTACCACTACCACCACCATCACTACCACTACCACCACCATCACTACCACTACCACCACCACCACGACCACTACCACCACCACCACGACCACCACCACCACTACCACTACCACCATCACACCACCATCACTACCACCACCATCATACCACCACCATCACACCACCATCACCACCACCACCATCACCACCACCACCATCACTACCACCACCACCACACCACCATCACTACCACCACCATCACCACCACCACCATCACTACCACCACCATCACTACCACCACCATCACCACCACCACCATCACCACCACCACCATCACTACCACCACCATCACTACCACCACCATCACTACCACCACCATCACTATCACCACTATCACTATCATCACCACCACCACCACCACTACCACCACTACCACCATCACACCACCACCATCACTACCACCACCATCACACTACCACCACCACCACTACCACCACCACCACTACCACCACCACCACTACCACCACCATCACACCACCACCATCACACCAACACCATCACACCACCACCATCACACCAACACCATCACACCACCACCACCACCACCATCACTACCACCACCATCACTACCACCACCATCACTACCACCACCATCACTATCACCACCATCACTACCACTATCACTACCATCACTACCACCACCATCACTACCACCACCATCATCACTACCACCACCATCACTACCACTACCACCACCATCACTACCACCACCATCACTACCACCACCATCACTACCACCATCATCACTATCACTACCATCACTACCACCACCACTACCACTATCACTACCATCACTACCACCACCATCACTACCACCACCATCACTACCACCACCATCACTACCACCATCACTACCACCACCATCACTACCAGAGAGGGGGTTCTACTGACCTGGGTGTGGCTAGTGAGACAGAGAGGGGGTTCTACTGACCTGGGTGTGGCTAGGGAGACAGAGAGGGGATTCTACTGACCTGGGTGTGGCTAGTGAGACAGAGAGGGGGTTCTACTGACCTGGGTGTAGCTAGTGAGACAGAGAGGGGGTTCTACTGACCTGGGTGTGGCTAGTGAGACAGAGAGGGGGTTCTACTGACCTGGGTGTGGCTAGTGAGACAGAGAGGGGGTTCTACTGACCTGGGTGTGGCTAGTGAGACAGAGAGGGGGTTCTACTGACCTGGGTGTGGCTAGTGAGACAGAGGGGGTTCTACTGACCTGGGTGTGGCTAGTGAGACAGAGAGGGGGTTCTACTGACCTGGGTGTGGCTAGTGAGACAGAGAGGGGGTTCTACTGACCTGGGTGTGGCTAGTGAGACAGAGAGGGGGTTCTACTGACCTGGGTGTGGCTAGTGAGACAGAGAGGGGGTTCTACTGACCTGGGTGTGGCTAGTGAGACAGAGAGGGGGTTCTACTGACCTGGGTGTTTAGTGAAATTGAACTCAGCTTTCCAAAAACATGTGATTAACCAGTAAATTCATGATTTAACAAGGGGGGAGCAATTACTTTGTCACATAGGGCCATGAAGGTTCGGATAGCTTTTTTCCCTTTAATAAATACAATCATCACTTAACTGCATTTTGCGTTTTCTTTGTCTAATATTAACATTTGTTTGATCTGAAACATTTAAGTGTGATGTGCAAAAAAATAAGAAATCAGGAAGGGGGGAAATACTTTTTCACAGCACTGTACTTTACTATGCTAGACTGCACTGTACTTTACTATGCTAGACTGCACTGTCCTTTACTATGCTAGACTGCACTGTACTTTACTATGCTAGACTACACTGTACTTTACTATGCTAGACTGCACTGTACTTTACTATGCTAGACTGCACTGTACTTTACTATGCTAGACTACACTGTACTTTACTATGCTAGACTGCACTGTACTTTACTATGCTAGACTGCACTGTACTTTACTATGCTAGACTACACTGTACTTTACTATGCTAGACTACACTTTACTTTACTATGCTAGACTGCACTGTACTTTACTAGGCTAGACTGCACTGTACTTTACTAGGCTAGACTGCACTGTACTTTACTATGCTAGACTGCACTGTACTTTACTAGGCTAGACTGCACTGTACTTTACTATGCTAGACTACACTGTACTTTACTATGCTAGACTACACTGTACTTTACTATGCTAGACTGCACTGTACTTTACTATGCTAGACTGCACTGTACTTTACTATGCTAGACTGCACTGTACTTTACTATGCTAGACTGCACTGTACTTTACTATGCTAGACTGCACTGTACTTTACTAGGCTAGACTGCACTGTACTTTACTAGGCTAGACTGCACTGTACTTTACTATGCTAGACTGCACTGTACTTTACTATGCTAGACTGCACTGTACTTTACTAGGCTAGACTGCACTGTACTTTACTATGCTAGACTGCACTGTACTTTACTATGCTAGACTACACTGTACTTTACTATGCTAGACTGCACTGTACTTTACTATGCTAGACTACACTGTACTTTACTATGCTAGACTGCACTGTACTTTACTATGCTAGACTGCACTGTACTTTACTATGCTAGACTGCACTGTACTTTACTATGCTAGACTACACTGTACTTTACTATGCTAGACTGCACTGTACTTTACTATGCTAGACTACACTGTACTTTACTATGCTAGACTGCACTGTACTTTACTATGCTAGACTGCACTGTACTTTACTATGCTAGACTGCACTGTACTTTACTATGCTAGACTACACTGTACTTTACTATGCTAGACTACACTGTACTTTACTATGCTAGACTGCACTGTACTTTACTATGCTAGACTGCACTGTACTTTACTATGCTAGACTGCACTGTACTTTACTATGCTAGACTGCACTGTACTTTACTATGCTAGACTGCACTGTCCTTTACTATGCTAGACTGCACTGTACTTTACTATGCTAGACTACACTGTACTTTACTATGCTAGACTACACTGTACTTTACTATGCTAGACTACACTGTACTTTACTATGCTAGACTGCACTGTACTTTACTATGCTAGACTGCACTGTACTTTACTATGCTAGACTGCACTGTACTTTACTATGCTAGACTACACTGTACTTTACTATGCTAGACTACACTGTACTTTACTATGCTAGACTACACTGTACTTTACTATGCTAGACTCCACTGTACTTTACTATGCTAGACTACACTGTACTTTACTATGCTAGACTGCACTGTACTTTACTATGCTAGACTACACTGTACTTTACTATGCTAGACTGCACTGTACTTTACTATGCTAGACTGCACTGTACTTTACTATGCTAGACTACACTGTACTTTACTATGCTAGACTGCACTGTACTTTACTATGCTAGACTGCACTGTACTTTACTATGCTAGACTGCACTGTACTTTACTATGCTAGACTGCACTGTCCTTTACTATGCTAGACTGCACTGTACTTTACTATGCTAGACTGCACTGTACTTTACTATGCTAGACTACACTGTACTTTACTATGCTAGACTGCACTGTCCTTTACTATGCTAGACTACACTGTACTTTACTATGCTAGACTCCACTGTACTTTACTATGCTAGACTGCACTGTACTTTACTATGCTAGACTGCACTGTACTTTACTATGCTAGACTGCACTGTACTTTACTATGCTAGACTGCACTGTACTTTACTATGCTAGACTGCACTGTCCTTTACTATGCTAGACTGCACTGTACTTTACTATGCTAGACTGCACTGTACTTTACTATGCTAGACTGCACTGTACTTTACTATGCTAGACTGCACTGTACTTTACTATGCTAGACTGCACTGTACTTTACTATGCTAGACTGCACTGTACTTTACTATGCTAGACTGCACTATTTACTATGCTAGACTCCACTGTACTTTACTATGCTAGACTGCACTGTACTTTACTATGCTAGACTCCACTGTACTTTACTATGCTAGACTGCACTGTACTTTACTATGCTAGACTACACTGTACTTTACTATGCTAGACTACACTGTACTTTACTATGCTAGACTGCACTGTACTTTACTATGCTAGACTCCACTGTACTTTACTATGCTAGACTGCACTGTACTTTACTATGCTAGACTGCACTGTACTTTACTATGCTAGACTACACTGTACTTTACTATGCTAGACTGCACTGTACTTTACTATGCTAGACTGCACTGTACTTTACTATGCTAGACTGCACTGTACTTTACTATGCTAGACTGCACTGTACTTTACTATGCTAGACTACACTGTACTTTACTAGGCTAGACTGCACTGTACTTTACTATGCTAGACTACACTGTACTTTACTAGGCTAGACTGCACTGTACTTTACTATGCTAGACTGCACTGTACTTTACTAGGCTAGACTGCACTGTACTTTACTAGGCTAGACTGCACTGTACTTTACTATGCTAGACTACACTGTACTTTACTATGCTAGACTGCACTGTACTTTACTATGCTAGACTGCACTGTACTTTACTATGCTAGACTGCACTGTACTTTACTATGCTAGACTGCACTGTACTTTACTATGCTAGACTGCACTGTACTTTACTATGCTAGACTGCACTGTACTTTACTATGCTAGACTGCACTGTACTTTACTATGCTAGACTGCACTGTACTTTACTATGCTAGACTGCACTGTACTTTACTATGCTAGACTGCACTGTACTTTACTAGGCTAGACTGCACTGTACTTTACTAGGCTAGACTGCACTGTACTTTACTAGGCTAGACTGCACTGTACTTTACTAGGCTAGACTGTACTGTACTTTACTAGGCTAGACTGCACTGTACTTTACTAGGCTAGACTGCACTGTACTTTACTAGGCTAGACTGCACTGTACTTTACTAGGCTAGACTGCACTGTACTTTACTAGGCTAGACTGCACTGTACTTTACTAGGCTAGACTGCACTGTACTTTACTAGGCTAGACTGCACTGTACTTTACTAGGCTAGACTGCACTGTACTTTACTAGGCTAGACTGCACTGTACTTTACTAGGCTAGACTGCACTGTACTTTACTAGGCTAGACTGCACTGTACTTTACTATGCTAGACTGCACTGTACTTTACTATGCTAGACTGCACTGTACTTTACTATGCTAGACTGCACTGTACTTTACTATGCTAGACTGCACTGTACTTTACTATGCTAGACTGCACTGTACTTTACTATGCTAGACTGCACTGTACTTTACTATGCTAGACTGCACTGTACTTTACTATGCTAGACTGCACTGTACTTTACTATGCTAGACTGCACTGTACTTTACTATGCTAGACTGCACTGTACTTTACTATGCTAGACTGCACTGTACTTTACTATGCTAGACTGCACTGTACTTTACTATGCTAGACTGCACTGTACTTTACTATGCTAGACTGCACTGTACTTTACTATGCTAGACTGCACTGTACTTTACTATGCTAGACTGCACTGTACTTTACTATGCTAGACTGCACTGTACTTTACTATGCTAGACTGCACTGTACTTTACTATGCTAGACTGCACTGTACTTTACTATGCTAGACTGCACTGTACTTTACTATGCTAGACTGCACTGTACTTTACTATGCTAGACTGCACTGTACTTTACTATGCTAGACTGCACTGTACTTTACTATGCTAGACTGCACTGTACTTTACTATGCTAGACTGCACTGTACTTTACTATGCTAGACTGCACTGTACTTTACTATGCTAGACTGCACTGTACTTTACTATGCTAGACTGCACTGTACTTTACTATGCTAGACTGCACTGTACTTTACTATGCTAGACTGCACTGTACTTTACTATGCTAGACTGCACTGTACTTTACTATGCTAGACTGCACTGTACTTTACTATGCTAGACTGCACTGTACTTTACTATGCTAGACTGCACTGTACTTTACTATGCTAGACTGCACTGTACTTTACTATGCTAGACTGCACTGTACTTTACTATGCTAGACTGCACTGTACTTTACTATGCTAGACTGCACTGTACTTTACTATGCTAGACTGCACTGTACTTTACTATGCTAGACTGCACTGTACTTTACTATGCTAGACTGCACTGTACTTACTATGCTAGACTGCACTGTACTTACTATGCTAGACTGCACTGTACTTTACTATGCTAGACTGCACTGTACTTTACTATGCTAGACTGCACTGTACTTTACTATGCTAGACTGCACTGTACTTTACTAGGCTAGACTGCACTGTACTTTACTAGGCTAGACTGCACTGTACTTTACTATGCTAGACTGCACTGTACTTTACTAGGCTAGACTGCACTGTACTTTACTAGGCTAGACTGCACTGTACTTTACTAGGCTAGACTGCACTGTACTTTACTAGGCTAGACTGCACTGTACTTTACTAGGCTAGACTGCACTGTACTTTACTAGGCTAGACTGCACTGTACTTTACTAGGCTAGACTGCACTGTACTTTACTAGGCTAGACTGCACTGTACTTTACTAGGCTAGACTGCACTGTACTTTACTAGGCTAGACTCCACTGTACTTTACTAGGCTAGACTCCACTGTACTTTACTAGGCTAGACTCCACTGTACTTTACTAGGCTAGACTCCACTGTACTTTACTAGGCTAGACTCCACTGTACTTTACTAGGCTAGACTCCACTGTACTTTACTAGGCTAGACTGCACTGTACTTTACTAGGCTAGACTGCACTGTACTTTACTAGGCTAGACTGCACTGTACTTTACTAGGCTAGACTGCACTGTACTTTACTAGGCTAGACTGCACTGTACTTTACTAGGCTAGACTGCACTGTACTTTACTAGGCTAGACTGCACTGTACTTTACTAGGCTAGACTGCACTGTACTTTACTAGGCTAGACTCCACTGTACTTTACTATGCTAGACTGCACTGTACTTTACTATGCTAGACTGCACTGTACTTTACTATGCTAGACTGCACTGTACTTTACTATGCTAGACTGCACTGTACTTTACTATGCTAGACTGCACTGTACTTTACTATGCTAGACTGCACTGTACTTTACTATGCTAGACTGCACTGTACTTTACTATGCTAGACTGCACTGTACTTTACTATGCTAGACTGCACTGTACTTTACTATGCTAGACTGCACTGTACTTTACTATGCTAGACTGCACTGTACTTTACTATGCGAGACTGCACTGTACTTTACTATGCGAGACTGCACTGTACTTTACTATGCGAGACTGCACTGTACTTTACTATGCGAGACTGCACTGTACTTTACTAGGCGAGACTGCACTGTACTTTACTAGGCGAGACTGCACTGTACTTTACTAGGCGAGACTGCACTGTACTTTACTAGGCGAGACTGCACTGTACTTTACTAGGCGAGACTGCACTGTACTTTACTAGGCGAGACTGCACTGTACTTTACTAGGCGAGACTGCACTGTACTTTACTAGGCGAGACTGCACTGTACTTTACTAGGCGAGACTGCACTGTACTTTACTAGGCGAGACTGCACTGTACTTTACTAGGCGAGACTGCACTGTACTTTACTAGGCGAGACTGCACTGTACTTTACTAGGCGAGACTGCACTGTACTTTACTAGGCGAGACTGCACTGTACTTTACTAGGCGAGACTGCACTGTACTTTACTAGGCGAGACTGCACTGTACTTTACTAGGCGAGACTGCACTGTACTTTACTAGGCGAGACTGCACTGTACTTTACTAGGCGAGACTGCACTGTACTTTACTAGGCGAGACTGCACTGTACTTTACTAGGCGAGACTGCACTGTACTTTACTAGGCGAGACTGCACTGTACTTTACTAGGCGAGACTGCACTGTACTTTACTAGGCGAGACTGCACTGTACTTTACTAGGCGAGACTGCACTGTACTTTACTAGGCGAGACTGCACTGTACTTTACTAGGCGAGACTGCACTGTACTTTACTAGGCGAGACTGCACTGTACTTTACTAGGCTAGACTGCACTGTACTTTACTAGGCTAGACTGCACTGTACTTTACTAGGCTAGACTGCACTGTACTTTACTAGGCTAGACTGCACTGTACTTTACTAGGCTAGACTGCACTGTACTTTACTAGGCTAGACTGCACTGTACTTTACTAGGCTAGACTGCACTGTACTTTACTAGGCTAGACTGCACTGTACTTTACTAGGCTAGACTGCACTGTACTTTACTAGGCTAGACTGCACTGTACTTTACTAGGCTAGACTGCACTGTACTTTACTAGGCTAGACTCCACTGTACTTTACTATGCTAGACTCCACTGTACTTTACTAGGCTAGACTCCACTGTACTTTACTATGCTAGACTCCACTGTACTTTACTATGCTAGACTCCACTGTACTTTACTAGGCTAGACTCCACTGTACTTTACTAGGCTAGACTCCACTGTACTTTACTAGGCTAGACTCCACTGTACTTTACTAGGCTAGACTCCACTGTACTTTACTAGGCTAGACTCCACTGTACTTTACTAGGCTAGACTCCACTGTACTTTACTAGGCTAGACTGCACTGTACTTTACTAGGCTAGACTGCACTGTACTTTACTAGGCTAGACTGCACTGTACTTTACTAGGCTAGACTGCACTGTACTTTACTAGGCTAGACTGCACTGTACTTTACTAGGCTAGACTGCACTGTACTTTACTAGGCTAGACTGCACTGTACTTTACTAGGCTAGACTGCACTGTACTTTACTAGGCTAGACTGCACTGTACTTTACTAGGCTAGACTGCACTGTACTTTACTAGGCTAGACTGCACTGTACTTTACTAGGCTAGACTGCACTGTACTTTACTAGGCTAGACTGCACTGTACTTTACTAGGCTAGACTGCACTGTACTTTACTAGGCTAGACTGCACTGTACTTTACTAGGCTAGACTGCACTGTACTACAATGGTCAATATAAGGGGTGTCAAACTAATGGTTTCAGCACCACCAGAGATGCAGTAGGCCTGGTTGACGAGACACTGGTTAGATTGACAGGTTGAAGCGATGGTGTCCTCATTGACATGATTTAATGTGATTTCATAATGTGACGTCATGATATTGACGGGTTAGGGACAGGGCTTTTAAAACTAATGGTGATCATACTGTGCTCTGTCGTGTGTGTGTGTGTGTGTGTGTGTGTGTGTGTGTGTGTGTGTGTGTGTGTGTGTGTGTGTGTGTAGGTTTGACGTGGCCAGCATGATGTCGGTGACGTTGAGTTGTGACCATCGCGTGGTGGACGGAGCGATCGGCGCTCAGTGGCTCGCAGAGTTCAGGAAGTTCCTGGAGAAGCCTGTCACCATGCTGCTCTGATTGGACAACGCTCTCACCAGGCCATGCTGTGGTTGGCTGCAGCCGTCGGCAAGCTGATCTGATTGGTGGAAACCTTTTCATCATGCTTCTGTGATTAGCTGGCCCACCACACGGACACTCCCCCTTAAAGGGGTGAGGCAGGACTCACTCCCCTCCCAGAGTATAACACCCCTCTCCAGCTCTCTTTATTTATTGCGACCAGGTAGTTAGTTTAGACCAGAGTCCATAATGTCACTCATGTTTATAAAGGGAACTGTTACAGACGCTGTGTGTGTACCCAGAGTATTGGAGATTATGTTAAAAGCCAAGTAAGATGGAGAATGCCCCCTAGACTCACTCACATGCCCACTGCAGACCACCCCAGCTCCTCTGAGGCACCATATGTTGTGTATGTGAACACATTGACAGGTCTGCAGTTCTGCTGGTTGTATGTTCTCCCTTGTAGTTTGTTCATTGATTGATTGGCCAGAGTTCACTCACCTATATCAAGTCTTTAGATGGGAACCAAGCCAACCGGCCATGCTGCTTATCTCCAGGTGTGGAGCTGATCTATTGGTACCTTCTATAATGCTGTAGGATTGGTGGAATCTTCATTTACAGAGTAGGTGGGGCTTTATTTATGACATCACTCCTGTCTAAGCTCTCGGCCAATCCCCTTCTTCCCCAGGACATGTTCTTGTTTTCTAACCCTTGATAAAGAACATTCTATTTACATGACATCATCTATAAACAAGTGAAACGCACAAAGATGTGAAGCTGGATATATGGTTTCCGTGGAAATGACTGCTGAATAAATGTAAATGAGTCAAAATGAGCTACTATGGTGCTGTTGTGGAGAGTCACACCCAGTTAATCTATATACAGTATATCTCCCATAGACACCAATGCATTTCATTTATTTAACCAGGCAAGTCAGTTAAGAACAAATTCTTATTTACAATGACGGCCTACTAAAAGGTCTCCTGCGGGGACGGCGGCCTGGGATTTAAATTATACAATAAATATAGGACAAAACACACATCACTACATAAAGATAACTAACACAAAAACACGGTACAAACATTATTGGGCAAAGTCAACAACACAAAAATCAAGAAGGTAGAGACAACAATACATCACACAAAACAGCCACAACTGTCAGTAAGAGTGTCCATGACTGAGTCTTTGAATGAAGAGATTGAGATAAAACTGTCCAGTTTGAGAGTTTGTTGCAGCTCGTTCCAGTCGCCAGCTGCAGCGAACTGAAAAGAGAAGCGACCCAGGGATGTGTGTGCTTTGGGGACCTTTAACAGAATGTGACTGGCAGAACGGGTGGTGTATGTGGAGAACGAGGGCTGCAGTAGATATCACATTTTATTGGTCACATACACATGGTTAGCAGATGTTAATGCGAGTGAAGCAAAATGCTTCTCAGATCAGGGGAGTGAGGCCCAACAGGGTTTTATAAATAAGCATCAACCAGTGGGTCTTGTGACGGGTACACAGAGATGACCAGTTTACAGAGGAGTATAGAGTGCAGTGATGTGTCCAATAAGGAAATCTGATGGCTGAATGGTAAAGAACATCTAGCCGCTCGAGAGCACCCTTACCTGCCGATCTATAAATGATGTCTCTGTAATCTAGCATGGGTAGGATGGTCATCTGAATCAGGGTTAGTTTGGCAGCTGGGGTGAAAGAGGAGCGATTACGATAGAGGAAACCAAGTCTAGATTTAACTTTAGCCTGCAGCTTTGATATGTGCTGAGAGAAGGACAGTGCACCGTCTAGCCATACTCCCAAGTACTTGTATGAGGTGACTACCTCAAGCTCTAAACCCTCAGAGGTAGTAATAACACCTGTGGGGAGAGGGGCATTCTTCTTACCAAACCACTTTATTTTGGAGTTGTTCAGAACGAGGTTAGGGGTAGAGAAAGCTTGTTGGACACTAAGAAAGCTTTCATTAGGGGTGTAGTATATCCTATAGGACACCATATTTGGTCAGAGAGCGACGCCTTCATGGCACGCCGATGACGCGGGCGGCCATGACTTGAACGACTATCTTTGTCAAACAAAGCTAGCTAGATTACAATGAGCTGGGCTTTACAGGAGTATCCGGAAACCATTTATTTTTCGTAAAATGTAGCTTCTAACCTTGTACGACAGCATGCCTTTTCATTTTGGACAAAAATTGTAAGGATATTCTGAATTATGAAAACTGGGTGTTTTGTAAATATTGAACTTATAATATGGCTACTAATACTTGGAAAGCTAATTCAGTCCGATTTGATGATATTCTTTCAGAAAAATGTAATATTAATGCGAATGTCTCCTTCACGATTTGCCCAAATGTACTTGGTGACTTCACGCTAAAAATCTTGTTTTTCTCGTTATCCATCTGAAACTTTGCACATACACTGCTGCCATCCTGTGGACACTATCGGAATTACAACCAGATGATGGCTAGAACTATGACCTTTCTCTTTCTCTGCATTTCAAAGATGGTGGTAGAAAAAGACCGGTTGGTTTTTTTCTTTGTATTTTCCTCCTCTGTACACCTGGTGACCGTGTCAGCATGCATGCGCCCGGCCCGCCACAGGAGTCGCTAGGGGACAAAGACATCCCTGCCGGCCAAACCCTCCTCTAACCCGGATGACGCTGGGCCAATTGTGCGCTGCCCCATGGGTCTCCCAGGAGCGGCCAGCTGCGACAGAGCCTGGACTCGAACCAGGATCCCCAGTGGCACGGCTAGCTACTGCGATGCAGTGCCTTAGACCACTGCGCCACTCGGGAGGCCTGAATCTAGTTGATGATCCCTGGTCGAGACTGTCCTGATAATCTAGTTGACGATCCCTGGTCTAGACTGTCCTGATAATCTAGTTGACGATCCCTGGTCTAGACTGTCCTGATAATCTAGTTGACGATCCCTGTTCTAGACTGTCCTGAATCTAGTTGATGATCCCTGGTCTAGACTGTCCTGATAATCTAGTTGATGATCCCTGGTCTAGACTGTCCTGATAATCTAGTTGATGATCCCTGGTCTAGACTGTCCTGATAATCTAGTTGATGATCCCTGGTCTAGACTGTACTGATAATCTAGTTGATGATCCCTGGTCTAGACTGTCCTGAATCTAGTTGATGATCCCTGGTCTAGACTGTCCTGAATCTAGTTGATGATCCCTGGTCTAGACTGTCCTGATAATCTAGTTGATGATCCCTGTCCTAGACTGTCCTGATAATCTAGTTGATGATCCCTGTTCTAGACTGTCCTGAATCTAGTTGATGATCCCTGGTCTAGACTGATCTGATCATCTAGTTGACGATCCCTGTTCTAGACTGTCCTGATCATCTAGTTGACGATCCCTGTTCTAGACTGTCCTGATCATCTAGTTGACGATCCCTGGTCTAGACTGTCCTGATCATCTAGTTGACGATCCCTGTTCTAGACTGTCCTGATCATCTAGTTGACGATCCCTGTTCTAGACTGTCCTGATCATCTAGTTGATGATCCCTGGTCTAGACTGTCCTGATCATCTAGTTGATGATCCCTGGTCTAGACTGTCCTGATAATCTAGTTGATGATCCCTGGTCTAGACTGTCCTGAATCTAGTTGATGATCCCTGGTCTAGACTGTCCTGATCATCTAGTTGACGATCCCTGGTCTAGACTGTCCTGATCATCTAGTTGACGATCCCTGGTCTAGACTGTCCTGATCATCTAGTTGATGATCCCTGTCCTAGACTGTTCTGATCTAATGGATGATCCCTGGTCTAGACTGTCCTGATCATCTAGTTGATGATCCCTGGTCTAGACTGTCCTGAATCTAGTTAAGCATTCCAGATCATTCCTCCATTCCAGCAGAAATGTCCAAACCCAGTTTCATCAGCTTGTCCGGGTGGCTGGTCTCAGACGATCCCGCAGGTGAAGAAGCCGGATGTTGAGGTCCTTGCCTGGCGTGGTTGCACGTGGTCTGTGTTTGTGAGGCCTGTTGGACGTACTGCCAAATTCCCTAAAACGATGCTGGAGGTGGCTTAAGGTAGAGAAATTAACATTCAATACTCTGGCAACATTCCTGCAGTCAGCATGCCAATTGCACGCTCCCTCAACTTGGCATCTGTGGCATTGTGTTGTGACAAAACTGCACATTTTAGAGTGGCCTTTTATTGTCCCCTGCGCAAGGTGCACCTGTGTAATGATCATGCTTCTTGAAATGCCACACCTGTCAGGTGGATGGATTATCTTGGCGAAGGAGAAATGCTCACTAACAGGGATGTCAACTCATTTGTGAGAAATAAGCTTTTTGTGCCTATGGAACATGTCTGGGATGTTTTATTTCAGCTCATGAAACATGGGACCAACACTTTACATGTTGCGTTTATATTTTTGCTCAGTGAGCCTATTGTTTGTGTATGCTCTTTATTCATTGTTCACTTGTTTTTCAACGAGGCCAGATACAGGCAGGGATGACTGGGGCCTTCAACATGTAAGACACGGGGGGTAATAAATCATTTGAACATCACAGATATAAATTCACACTGTGCCCATGATAAAATTAACTACATTACTTTAGTTGGCTGCTTTGAGCAAAACTTGTATGTAATGTAACATATTCTGGGAGCCTAGTTTGTGTGTATGTGAAATGGCTAGCTAGTTAGCGGTGGTGCGCGCTGATAGTGTTTCAATCGGTGACGTCACTCGCTCTGAGACCTTGAAGTAGTTGTTCCCTTTGCTCTGCAGGGCCACGGCTTTTGTGGCGCGATGGGTAACGATGCTTTGAGGGAGGCTGTTGTCTTTGTGTGCAGAGGGTCCCTGGTTTGAGCCCAGGTAGGGGCGAGGAGAGGGACGGAAACTGTTACATATGAACTATGTGGAATATTTTTGGACCATTGGCTTCTCTGAAAACAGGTATTGACAGGAGGAGCAATATGAGTCTGTCAGAGGTCGTCACGCTGGAAGGTGACGGAGGCTTTGGTTGTCCACACAATGAAGAAGCGGGTGTCCCTTCCAGTGATGTGGAGCAGACCTTGGACCTGGTACCAGTAAGGATGGTCTTTACGGTGGCTGTAAGACCATCGCTCCTTGATATAGAAATTCTTCGACTTCACTGCCTCTTCAACGGTAAGGTCTGTTGCACCATAAGGACAGTTGACCTCTACCAGACCATCCGGTGAGGCACCCACGATCCCAGACCATCCGGTGAGGACGCCTCAAACACTGAGATGCAGTGCCTTAGACCGCTGCACCACTCGGGAGCCAAGCTGTAGAATTTTTAAGCACATTTTCACATCAGGACAAGTGCAACTTTTCCATACCTTGATATATCAATCATATGGTGGGAAGGATCCTATAAATTCACTGTATTAATGCATGTACCACTCTGAATAAATAAACACTGTGCATTTGAAGATGTGTCTCTGGTCATGAAACTACAATACAGGTTGGATGTCTAAACAAAGGCAATTCATTCTCACCAAGGACAACATTCTAGAACTGAGTTATCACTCGTCTAAGTCCCGGGGTAATCTGGTTCATTATATCATTGATTAAGTGATTCTTTCCTTGTAGAATGTTGTCAGCTGTATAGAACACATTGTATTGATAAGATGCGCAAACTGAACTTAACAGCTACACTCGTCAACACAGGATAAAAGTTATCCCTCATGCTGGCTCTGACCAAACCGCTAAGTTGTCCCTCACTATAGCTGCACTTCTCCACATGGCCAGACTTCTAGTGATCTTCTCCACATGGCCAGACTTCTGGTGGTCTTCTCCACATGGCCAGACTTCTAGTGGTCTTCTCCACATGGCCAGACTTCTAGTGGTCTTCTCCACATGGCCAGACTTCTAGTGGTCTTCTCCACATGGCCAGACTTCTAGTGGTCTTCTCCACATGGCCAGACTTCTAGTGGTCTTCTCCACATGGCCAGACTTCTAGTGGTCTCCTCCACATGGCCAGACTTCTGGTGGTCTTCTCCACGTGCCCAGACTTCTAGTGGTCTTCTCCACATGGCCAGACTTCTAGTGGTCTTCTCCACATGGCCAGACTTCTGGTGGTCTTCTCCCCTTTTAATGCTTATCCTTGAAAAATGTCATAAGGTCTGAAATAGACACAAGTCGACATACTTTACAAACATATCTAGACGAAGTCATACAAAAATATATTTTGCTCTCCTAACTAGCTAGCTAAAGTGTAGTCAGTGGCTAAGAGAGAGAAAGGGGGTGGACGAAGTTCAACACTTTAGTCAATTCATTTCAATACAGCACATGGATTCATCATGGATTGGCCACAGCTCTCTGATCGCGCTGGTGAACGGAGCTGACAGTGTCGGCTAGAGATGATGTGCAACAGCTCGCTGCAGGAAGTTGTCTTGCTGAGGTCTTCTCTGTTGCTAGTTAGCATTTCAATTGTTTTAGAGTAAATTGAGGTGAATATATTGACAAAACTCATATTGTTCGAGAGAGAATTACACGGTTATCAAAACATCACGCCAAAGGTCAGCCCACACCAGACTCACACAACTTTATCGGAGTTGTCCCTGTTGATATTCAAGACTGCCTATGCATATTCATGAGGCTAGCATAACATTTCACTCTCCATTGAATACAGGTGGGTGACGTCAGCACCCCTCAAGTATTGATATAAGATTGAGACCAATCCAAAGAGAAGAATTGGTGGGAGCTCGACAGCCATTCCGCTCTGTGGACAACGAACCCCATTGTTAGGGCAGACCGGCATCTGTGACTTATCTCTGACCCGTCTCAGTAGTGGAATGTGAGTCAAATCACTGGCCAAGCCATTATTCCAACCTATGTGTTGTGATAACTGCGTTGTTAGTTCATATGCCTTGACACCGTGCTATAAACGCCTAAGGCCGAGACAATGTGAAGACAGTCGCTGAATAAATTCAACCGTTGATTCATCACCAAACCGGAGAGCAAAACATGTTGCATGTAACAAACGGTCACATGACCTACAGCAGGTCAACCAAGGTTACATGACCTACAGCAGGTCAACCAAGGTCACATGACCTACAGCAGGTCAACCAAGGTCATGTTTCCCACATTTTCAGACCACTAAACAATTATTGATTTAGAACAACAGAGTTACCGCAAGTCACAAAGAAAACAGGTCTGGAGTGAACCAAGGGCTATATCTGTTCCTGGTTCTACATGTTTTGAGTGGGGCATGCTTATTTAAGATGGTGAGGAAAGCACTTTTAAAGAATAACCAGGCATCCTCTACTGACGGGATGAGGTCAATATCCTTCCAGGATACCGGGGCAAGGTCGATTAGAAAGGCCTGCTCGCTGAAGTGTTTTAGGGAGAGTTTGACAGTGATGAGGGGTGGTCGTTTGACCGCAGACCCATTACGGACGCAGGCAATGAGTCTCTATGGACTGATTCCCCAGGGATCTTCGTAGGGGGTAGTGGTGTTTTGTTCCTTCTCAAATCAATGTATCTCTTTTGTTTTCTTAACGTTTATTTCAAGAAAGTTATCTGCACACCACTGGATGAATTTTGACGTTTCTCTGTGAAAACCTTGAGAGGCTTGGTCTGGGTGTAGGAAACCCACAACAATAGTGGCATCTGGAGCGTGTGGGCTGAGTCAGAGGCTTGACAATCGTTTGTGTACAGTGTCTGTGAAAGTACGCAACCTTGAGGGGCTCCCATATTCACCGTTCTAGATGCAGAGTTAAACTTCACTTGTTGAGTACTGTTCACAATGAAACTATTTATCCACTTGATCAGTTGAGAGTTCACACCCAATTTCACCAGCTTATCCAACAGTAGGTGGGGTTGGATGGTTTTAAACACACTCCTGAAGTCAATGAATACAATTTCCACTAGGCTATTTGCCTTTTCTAAATGTTGGTAGATATTGTTCAGCATGACCAGTAACACATCATCAACACCCCTGGAGGCCAATTGGTTTGAGTCTAATTGGGATGAGAATTTGTTTATTTTACATTTTTGGGGGGGAACGGTTGTCAGGGCTACAGGATGTAAATCGTTCTTTTCTTTTGGCCTGTTTTTTTTAGGTATTGGGACAATCAGTGACTTCTAACATAACTTTGTAATTATCCCAGTGTTCAGTGACCGCTGGAACAGCTTCTGGAACGGTAATGCCGGCTGGTCTGCGCCTGAAGTGCCTTGCTGCTGACGCCGTCTGGACCATATGGTTTTCCTGGGTCGACACGTTGAAAGTATTGCTTGACGTCATTCACAGAGATCTGTATACCAACAGCTGGTATGCTGTCTATACTGTCCAAGGCCACTTTCTGCTGCGATGTAAAATCACACATGTCAAACCTGGTCATTTCGATGGTTATACAATGTCTCTTTGGTTTGTAGCCCATGAAGGTTTTCTAATGTGTCTTTGTATGCTACGTTGCACTCCTTCATTTTTGCCACTGGATATTTGTCCTTTCCTCTTTACTGCCACCTGATTAAAACACGTGTTTTCTCTGGTTGAGGAGCTCTTTTAATACCCGAGTTACCCACAGTTTATTACTGGGGGAGATGTTGACTTTCTTTTGGGGAATAACGAGATCCTCACAGAAACGGATGTACCCTTCCAGGTCATCGCCATCAGTGGACTCCGTCCTGGAGGGCTTCACGAGTCCAGCTTTAAATCTACACCTCTTTTAGCTTTCTCTCAATCTACACCCGTGCATCAATGGAAGTACAAATCATTTTAAAAATCCCAAATATGTCAGTTTAAGCTAGAGAGATTTTTTTTTAAACCTGGGCTGCACCTCAATCCACCACATCCGCCGATGTCGCACTTCCGCATCTGTGGTGAAAGGTGACAGAGCGGTGTGTATCAGACCATGAGACATCCCGAAAATCATTCTTCTCATGAAAAGAAAAGTCTGTAGCTTCAGAACGGTTTACAAACTATACTGAACCAAAAATATAAACACAACATGTAAAGTGTTGATCCATGAGCTGAAATAAAATCACAGAAATGTGCCATACGCACAAAACGCTAATTTCTCTCAAATGTTTTGAACAAATTAGTTTACATCCCTGTTAGTGACTTCATTGAAAAGGATTGAATATGAACACAGTATTTCTTACATTATGTTCCTTGACCTTGTTTTGTATCATTTGTGGAATATAGTTGACTATTTTGGGCATTTTAAGGCCTTTTTTAATAACCTCATATTTTAACAGTTGGCCATTTCATAGGCTACATCAATGTACTAGTGTGGTGACTGGACTTGATATTACAGTGATTCAATACAATTAATGTAAAGTACCTGTGTGGGAGCAGTCATTTCTGAACTAGCGTCTAAATGAGTGGCAGGACTTCCAGTATCAAACCCTCCTGTAGAGGGAACTATGCAGGACAGAAAAATCACAAACAAAACATATTTTTTGATAAAAATATTTTATTGACTCCACACTAAAAATAAGAAAGCACTAAAAACACAATCTAGCTCAGTGATTCCCAAACTGTTAAAGTCCCGACCCCTTTAAACATTCAACCTCCAGCTGTACCCCCTCTAGCACCAGGGTCAGCGCACTCTCAAATGTTGTTTTTGGTCATCATTGTAAGTAAGCCTGCCACACACACACACTATACGATACATTTATTAAACATAAGAATGAGTGTGAGTTTTTGTCACAACCCGGCTCGTGGGAAGTGACAAAGAGCTCTTATAGGACCAGAGCACAAATAATAATAATCAATAATTTTGCTCTTTATTTAACTAACTTAAAAATAAAACCTTATTTGTTAACTGAAAATTGTGAATAACTCACCACAAGTTAATGAGAAGGGTGTGTTTGAAAGGATGCACATGTCTCATTTTCCACACACAGTCTGTGCCTGTATTTAGTTGTCATGCTAGTGAGGGCTGAGAATCCACTCTCACATAGGTACGGGGTTGCAAAGGGCATCAGAGTCTTAACAGCGTGTTTTGCCAAGGCAGGATACTCTGAGCACAGCCCAATCCAAAAATCTGGCAGTGGCTTCTGATTAAATTCTATTTTCACAAAACCGCTTGTTGCTATTTCGATGAGGCTCTCCTGTTCAGATATCGGTAAGTGGACTGGAGGCAGGACATGAAAGGGATAACGAATCCAGTTTGTGTCTTCCGTTTCGGGAAAGTACCTGCGTAACATTTCGGGAAAGTACCTATATCACATTTGACATTGTCCGTAAGCTTGAGTTCATTTGCACAGAAAATAATCATACAATGATGGAAATAGAAGAGCTCCAACTTCTTAATCATAGCCTCAATTTTGTCTCGCACATTGAATATAGTTGCGGAGTCCCTGTAATCCTAGATTCAGATCATTCAGGCGAGAAAAAAACTCCCCCAGATAGGCCAGTAGTGTGAGAAACTCGTCATCATGCAAGCGGTCAGACAGTGAAAATTATGGTCAGTAAAGAAAACTTTAAGCTCGTCTCTCAATTTAAAAAAAAACGTGTCAATACTTTGTCCCTTGATAACCAGCGCACTTCTGTATGTTGTAAAAGTGTTACATGCCCATATCATTGCATAATGCAGAAAATACACAAGAGTTCAGGGGCATTGCTTTAACAAAGTTAACCATTTTCACTGTAGTGTCCAAAACATCTTTCAAGCTGTCAGGCATTCCCTTGGCAGCAAGAGCCTCTCGGTGGATGCTGCAGTGTACCCAAGTGGCATCGGGAGAAACTGCTTGCAATCCACTATGTCTCGCTGTCATGGCTTTTGCGCCATCAGTACAGATACCAACATGAGCAGCAGCTACATACGGATCGTTAGTGGAATTCCCGCAGAGAGTAACGGTTAATGTGATTGGACGTTAATTATTTGGCTAGGCTACCTGTATTTGACATTGTGTTGTAATTTCTCTGAACACTAGATGGTTACATTGTATTTTTGGCAGTGAAACAAGGTGACTCTGGCGAGAAAAAACCTTACCCAAATGTATAGCCCTGTTGGAAAATATAAATGGACTGTTTGAAAATGTGGGAAAAAAAGTGAATCACATTTTTATTTGGCGTACAGTGAGTACCCCAGTTAGGGAATAGCTGATCTAAATGGTAAGAGCCTGTCTCTTTGACTTGTAGGTGTCATGTCCCCTGGATTACAGCACAATAAAGCATCCACATTCTGAAAGCCTCCTCATGTTTTTGGCTGAAGTGCAGGACATGTTAAGTTGTTGTCAGTGGCATGTCTACTGCAGAAGTCCCTGTATGTGTTTGCTGGTTCCTTTTCAGTCGGTCAACTTGGTTCAACACAGCTATGGGGAGTTTGCCCGCTAGATCCTTCTACTGAAAAACATTAGAATCACACCTGACAAGGTGAATGAACACCATGCCTCACCGGAAGCCCCGCCTCCACAGGTGAAAAACCAGAGGAATGTTCTTCACCTCGAGCTGAACAGAACAATTCACGCATTTCTTTTTTTTTTTAAACATTGGAGGGCAAAATGTCTCGTGCCAGATGCCTACAAGCTCTCTCTCTCTCTCTCTCTCTAGTGTGTAAGCTTCCTTAGAAGGCTTTGTGGGACTGAATTTGGCCTTCCTCTCCTGGGTGCCTGTACTTCGGCGGAGTCTGAGTTGCAGTATACAGGGTTGATCCGGACTCACTTTCGGATGATGCTGTTGTGTCTATGGTCTGTTCTGGGGGGGTTCTTAAAAGAAGATTGAGGGTTTGTCTTCAGGGCAGCCACACGTCCTTGCTATGGAATCCCTTGCTTCTAGTGCACCGCTCATTTATTTATGTCGCAGAGTGGTTGTCAGCGGAGGGGCTGTCCTCACCCCGCGGTGGAAGGCATCCAGGTTTGGTAAAAATACCTGCTACTGGTGCTATCCGCAGTCCTGCACCGCTACTGGTGCCATCCGCAGTCTTGCACCGTTACTGGTGCCATCCGCAGTCTTGCACCGTTACTGGTGCTATCCGCAGTCCTGCACCGCTACTGGTGCCATCCGCAGTCTTGCACCGTTACTGGTGCCATCCGCAGTCCTGCCCGCTACTGGTGCTATCCGCAGTCCTGCACCGCTACTGGTGCCATCCGCAGTCCTGCACCGCTACTGGTGCTATCCGCAGTCCTGCCTGCTACTGGTGCCATCCGCAGTCCTGCACCGCTACTGGTGCTATCCACAGTCCTGCACTGCTACTGGTGCTATCCGCAGTCCTGCCTTTAACTGGTGCTATCCGCAGTCCTGCCTGCTACTGGTGCTATCCGCAGTCCTGCCTTTAACTGGTGCTATCCGCAGTCCTGCACCGCTACTGGTGCTATCCGCAGTCCTGCACCGCTACTGGTGCTATCCACAGTCCTGCAACGCTACTGGTGCTATCCGCAGTCCTGCAACGCTACTGGTGCTATCCGCAGTCCTGCCTGCTACTGGTGCTATCCGCAGTCCTGCCTGCTACTGGTGCCATCCGCAGTCCTGCACCGCTACTGGTGCTATCCGCAGTCCTGCCTTTAACTGGTGCTATCCACAGTCCTGCAACGCTACTGGTGCTATCCGCAGTCCTGCCTTTAACTGGTGCTATCCGCAGTCCTGCCCCGCTACTGGTGCTATCCGCAGTCCTGCCTTTAACTGGTGCTATCCGCAGTCCTGCCTGCTACTGGTGCTATCCGCAGTCCTGCCTGCTACTGGTGCTATCCGCAGTCCTGCAACGCTACTGGTGCTATCCGCAGTCCTGCCTTTAACTGGTGCTATCCGCAGTCCTGCCCCGCTACTGGTGCTATCCGCAGTCCTGCCTTTAACTGGTGCTATCCGCAGTCCTGCACCGCTACTGGTGCTATCCGCAGTCCTGCCTTTAACTGGTGCTATCCGCAGTCCTGCACCGCTACTGGTGCTATCCGCAGTCCTGCCTGCTCCTGGTGCTATCCGCAGTCCTGCCTGCTACTGGTGCTATCCGCAGTCCTGCACCGCTACTGGTGCTATCCGCAGTCCTGCCTGCTACTGGTGCTATCCGCAGTCCTGCCTGCTACTGGTGCCATCCGCAGTCCTGCACCGCTACTGGTGCTATCCACAGTCCTGCAACGCTACTGGTGCTATCCGCAGTCCTGCCTTTAACTGGTGCTATCCGCAGTCCTGCCTGCTACTGGTGCTATCCGCAGTCCTGCCTTTAACTGGTGCTATCCGCAGCCCTGCCTGCTACTGGTGCCATCCGCAGTCCTGCACCGCTACTGGTGCTATCCGCAGTCCTGCCCGCTACTGGTGCTATCCGCAGTCCTGCCTGCTACTGGTGCTATCCGCAGTCCTGCACCGCTACTGGTGCTATCCGCAGTCCTGCCCCGCTACTGGTGCTATCCACAGTCCTGCAACGCTACTGGTGCTATCCGCAGTCCTGCCTTTAACTGGTGCTATCCGCAGTCCTGCCTGCTACTGGTGCTATCCGCAGTCCTGCACCGTTACTGGTGCTATCCGCAGTCCTGCACCGTTACTGGTGCTATCCGCAGTCCTGCCTTTAACTGGTGCTATCCGCAGTCCTGCCTTTAACTGGTGCTATCCGCAGTCCTGCCTGCTACTGGTGCTATCCGCAGTCCTGCAACGCTACTGGTGCTATCCGCAGTCCTGCCTTTAACTGGTGCTATCCGCAGTCCTGCCCCGCTACTGGTGCTATCCGCAGTCCTGCCTTTAACTGGTGCTATCCGCAGTCCTGCACCGCTACTGGTGCTATCCGCAGTCCTGCCTTTAACTGGTGCTATCCGCAGTCCTGCACCGCTACTGGTGCTATCCGCAGTCCTGCCTGCTACTGGTGCTATCCGCAGTCCTGCCTGCTACTGGTGCTATCCGCAGTCCTGCACCGCTACTGGTGCTATCCGCAGTCCTGCCTGCTACTGGTGCTATCCGCAGTCCTGCCTGCTACTGGTGCTATCCGCAGTCCTGCCCGCTACTGGTGCTATCCGCAGTCCTGCCTGCTACTGGTGCTATCCGCAGTCCTGCCTGCTACTGGTGCTATCCGCAGTCCTGCAACGCTACTGGTGCTATCCGCAGTCCTGCCTTTAACTGGTGCTATCCGCAGTCCTGCCCCGCTACTGGTGCTATCCGCAGTCCTGCCTTTAACTGGTGCTATCCGCAGTCCTGCACCGCTACTGGTGCTATCCGCAGTCCTGCCTTTAACTGGTGCTATCCGCAGTCCTGCACCGCTACTGGTGCTATCCGCAGTCCTGCCTGCTACTGGTGCTATCCGCAGTCCTGCCTGCTACTGGTGCTATCCGCAGTCCTGCACCGCTACTGGTGCTATCCGCAGTCCTGCACCGCTACTGGTGCTATCCGCAGTCCTGCCCGCTACTGGTGCTATCCGCAGTCCTGCCCGCTACTGGTGCTATCCGCAGTCCTGCCCGCTACTGGTGCTATCCGCAGTCCTGCCCGCTACTGGTGCTATCCGCAGTCCTGCACCGCTACTGGTGCTATCCGCAGTCCTGCCTGCTACTGGTGCTATCCGCAGTCCTGCCTGCTACTGGTGCTATCCGCAGTCCTGCCTGCTACTGGTGCTATCCGCAGTCCTGCCCGCTACTGGTGCTATCCGCAGTCCTGCCCGCTACTGGTGCTATCCGCAGTCCTGCCTGCTACTGGTGCTATCCGCAGTCCTGCCTGCTACTGGTGCTATCCGCAGTCCTGCCCGCTACTGGTGCTATCCGCAGTCCTGCCCGCTACTGGTGCTATCCGCAGTCCTGCACCGCTACTGGTGCTATCCGCAGTCCTGCAACGCTTGCCTCTTTTCCAGACTCTTTCGATGAGCTTAAGACAACCTGGGCCCAGCCACATTCTGCAAAGCTGATGTTGCATGGATAATTCCCACTTCACGGATATGGAGGGGGCGGGGATTTTCCACATGCCTCCGGTGGATGAGAAGCTAGCTGGCTACCTAGACCCGTTGGATAACAAAGGGATGACTAACCCCAACCATCTCCCTAAGAAACAGGTGTACTGGGCCCAGGGGGTGGCGTACCGATCAGTAGAGGGCGGGAACTCCCCATAGCTGTGTTGTACCTGGTTTCCCTCTTTCAGGGAACAGAAGATATACTCATTACTGTACGTTCTGCTGAGTCCAGGTGGTACTTGGAAAGACGGCAGGAAGGACATCAATGCAGCAGCTGAAACCAGGGCCTGTTTCTTAAAACTTGTGTGTGTTGTGTGTGTTACTCTGTGTGGTGTGTGTGTTACTCTGTGTGGTGTGTGTGTTACTCTGTGTGGTGTGTGTGTTACTCTGTGTGGTGTGTGTGTTACTCTGTGTGGTGTGTGTGTTACTCTGTGTGGTGTGTGTGTTACTCTGTGTGGTGTGTGTGTTACTCTGTGTGGTGTGTGTGTTACTCTGTGTGGTGTGTGTGTTACTCTGTGTGGTGTGTGTGTGTTATTGTGTGTGTTACTCTGTGTGGTGTGTGAGTTACTCTGTGTGGTGTGTTATTGTGTGTGTGTTCCTCTGTGTGGTGTGTGAGTTACTCTGTGTGGTGTGTTATTGTGTGTGTTCCTCTGTGTGGTGTGTGAGTTACTCTGTGTGGTGTGTTATTGTGTGTGTTCCTCTGTGTGGTGTGTCTTGTGTGTGTTGTCAGTCTCTCTCAGCCTCCCCAGAAGCTCCTGCAGCTCCTCCATGTTGTGATTCTTGTCCTCCAGCAGCTCATAACGCAGACTGGAGATATCCTGCTTAATCTCTTTCAGCTCACCTACACACACACACACACAGACACACACACACACACACACACACACACACACACACACACACACACACACACACACACACACACACACACACAGAGACACACAGAGACACACAGAGACACACACACACACACACACACACACACACACACACACACACACACACACACACACACACACACACACAGACACACACACACACACACAGACAGACAGACAGACAGACAGACAGACAGACAGACAGACAGACAGACAGACAGACAGACAGACAGACAGACAGACAGACAGACAGACAGACCACACAGACACACAGACAGACCACACAGACACACACACACACACAGTTCACGTTGAGTAAAGTTTCAAAACTACTCGGCATTGCTTCTGACTGAAGTGTGTGTGTGTGTGTGTGTGTGTGTTTGTCAGTCACCTTCGTTGATCTCGTCATTTTCTTTGTCCGTCTGGGCTTTGATGATGTAACGTTTTATAAGGCGCTTCATGATCTTCTGCAACATACACACACACAAACTGAACAGATAAACTTACAAAATATACATTCATTATTGTGAGTGAGTGAGTGAGTGAGTGAGTGAGTGAGTGAGTGAGTGAGTGAGTGAGTGAGTGGCGATTCCTCAGAGGAGGAAGGGGAGGACCATCCTTTTCAGTGATTTTCATAAAAATGTAAATAGTAAAACATTAAATTTTTTGGGATGAAAATATACTAAATACTGCATATTCACGTCACCAAATAATTGATTAAAACACACTGTTTTGCAAAGAAGGTCTACAGTGGCCTCAACAGCACTCTGTAGGGTAGCACCATGGTGTAGCCGGAGGACAGCTAGCTTCCGTCCTCCTCTGGGTACATTGACTTCAATACAAACCTAGGAGGCTCATTGTTCTCACCCCTTCCATAATTATGACAACTTCCAGAGGACGACGTCTAACTTATCAGAGCTTTTGCAGCATGAGCTGACATGTTGTCCACCCAATCAAAGGATCAGAGAATGAATCTAGTACTGAAAGCATAAGCTACAGCTAGCTAACACTGCAGTGCATAAAATGTGGTGAGTAGTTGACTCAAAGAGAGAGAAAGAAAATAGTTGAACAGTTTTGAACAAATACATTTCTTTAAGAATTATTGAGAGGCAAGAGAAAGGGAGAGAGAGAGCTAGCTATATTTCGTATTTTTTTTCTCACTTTTACTTACTTAGCTACTTTATCTAGCTAGCTGGTTTAGCCTAATCAAACACCCGGCTCAAAACAGAGAGGGATGCTACGTTAGCTAACTGGCTATCCAACACTGGAACTCTTACAAGTCAAGGTAAGCTTTTGGTTGTATTCATTTATTGCCACCAGGGCACTCCGGTGTAACTGCTAAAATGCTTGCTGACTGTACTGCATGATTGTAGCAAGTTTACTAATGCATTAGTTCTGTTAGCTATGTTGACTATAACGTTAGATAATATGGTGACAACGATGTAGGCTGTGTAGCAGTTAGAGGGTATGATATGAAGCTTTGGCTTGGAAAGGTTTTTTCACCTGGTCACATACAGCTGATGTGCTGTGCACTGAAGTCCACAAGCGAAGGGAAAAGGTTAGAGGAGGAGAGCGTGTAGATCAGAGAAGGAATTACAACGTGAAAAGTGATAATGCTGTTTGTATGTGGCCGCTACGAAATGAACTGTGCTTGCCTGTGATTAGGGGTGTATTCATTTTGCATATTCTGTTGAAAAACGTTTCTCAAACGGAATGAAACGGGGATAAACATAGCTGAATTGGTCCAATAGAAACTCTCGTTTGCAACTGTTGGACTAATGCTTGCACCTTAGATGGGGCGGCAGGTAGCCTAGTGGTTAGAGCGTAGAGGCGGCAGGTAGCCTAGTGGTTAGAGCGTAGAGGCGGCAGGTAGCCTAGTGGTTAGAGGCGGCAGGTAGCCTAGTGGTTAGAGGAGGCAGGTAGACTAGTGGTTAGAGGAGGCAGGTAGCCTAGTGGTTAGAGCGTAGAGGCGGCAGGTAGCCTAGTGGTTAGAGCGTAGAGGCGGCAGGTAGCCTAGTGGTTAGAGCGTAGAGGCGGCAGGTAGCCTAGTGGTTAGAGCGTAGAGGCGGCAGGTAGCCTAGTGGTTAGAGCGTAGAGGCGGCAGGTAGCCTAGTGGTTAGAGCGTAGAGGCGGCAGGTAGCCTAGTGGTTAGAGCGTAGAGGCGGCAGGTAGCCTAGTGGTTAGAGCGTAGAGGCGGCAGGTAGCCTAGTGGTTAGAGCGTAGAGGCGGCAGGTAGCCTAGTGGTTAGAGCGTAGAGGCGGCAGGTAGCCTAGTGGTTAGAGCGTAGAGGCGGCAGGTAGCCTAGTGGTTAGAGCGTAGAGGCGGCAGGTAGCCTAGTGGTTAGAGCGTAGAGGCGGCAGGTAGCCTAGTGGTTAGAGCGTAGAGGCGGCAGGTAGCCTAGTGGTTAGAGGCGGCAGGTAGCCTAGTGGTTAGAGGCGGCAGGTAGCCTAGTGGTTAGAGGCGGCAGGTAGCCTAGTGGTTAGAGGCGGCAGGTAGCCTAGTGGTTAGAGGCGGCAGGTAGCCTAGTGGTTAGAGGCGGCAGGTAGCCTAGTGGTTAGAGGCGGCAGGTAGCCTAGTGGTTAGAGGCGGCAGGTAGCCTAGTGGTTAGAGGCGGCAGGTAGCCTAGTGGTTAGAGGCGGCAGGTAGCCTAGTGGTTAGAGGCGGCAGGTAGCCTAGTGGTTAGAGGCGGCAGGTAGCCTAGTGGTTAGAGGCGGCAGGTAGCCTAGTGGTTAGAGGCGGCAGGTAGCCTAGTGGTTAGAGGAGGCAGGTAGCCTAGTGGTTAGAGGAGGCAGGTAGCCTAGTGGTTAGAGGAGGCAGGTAGCCTAGTGGTTAGAGGAGGCAGGTAGCCTAGTGGTTAGAGCATTGGGCCAGTAACTGAAAGGTTGCTAGATTGAATCGCCGAGCTGACAAAGTAAATATCTGTCGTTCTGCCCCTGAACAAGGCAGTTTAACCCACTGTTCATAGGCCGTCATTGTAAATAAGAATTTGTTCTTAACTGACTTGCCTAGTTAAATAAAGGTTAAATACATAAAAAATATATATTATCAGCTAGATGCAGGCAAGATGCTATTGAATATGTCACTGTCTGTGACCTTGTTAAGAATTCTCTTGACCTGTGCGCCTACATTGTAAACTTTCATTCATAGGTTAGGTTGTATCAACCTCATGATGGATTCAGGGAACATTGTAGTATCATGTAGTAGCCTAAACCTATCGCTGTTACATTGAGCTTTGTCTATGGAATATGAATGACAGTAGCCTAAACCTATCGCTGTTACATTGAGCTTTGTCTATGGAATATGAATGACAGTAGCCTAAACCTATCGCTGTTACATTGAGCTTTGTCTATGGAATATGAATGACAGTAGCCTAAACCTATCACTGTTACATTGAGCTTTGTCTATGGAATATGAATGACAGTAACCTAAACCTATCACTGTTACATTGAACTGGGTGAATATGAATGGCAGTAAACTAAACCTATCGCTGTTACATTGAACTGGGTGAATGGAATATGAATGACAGTAACCTAAACCTATCGCTGTTACATTGAACTGGGTGAATGGAATATGAATGACAGTAACCTAAACCTATCGCTGTTACATTGAACTGGGTGAATGGAATATGAATGACAGTAACCTAAACCTATCGCTGTTACATTGAGCTTTGTCTATGGAATATGAATGACAGTAGCCTAAACCTATCGCTGTTACATTGAACTGGGTGAATGGAATATGAATGACAGTAGCCTAAACCTATCGATGTTACATTGAGCTTTGTCTATGGAATATGAATGACAGTAGCCTAAACCTATCGCTGTTACATTGAGCTTTGTCTATGGAATATGAATGACAGTAACCTAAACCTATCGCTGTTACATTGAGCTTTGTCTATGGAATATGAATGACAGTAGCCTAAACCTATCGCTGTTACATTGAGCTTTGTCTATGGAATATGAATGACAGTAACCTAAACCTATCACTGTTACATTGAACTGGGTGAATGGAATATGAATGACAGTAGCCTAAACCTATCGCTGTTACATTGAGCTTTGTCTATGGAATATGAATGACAGTAGCCTAAACCTATCGCTGTTACATTGAGCTTTGTCTATGGAATATGAATGACAGTAACCTAAACCTATCACTGTTACATTTAGCTGGGTGAATGGAATATGAATGACAGTCATCCAATATGCTGTAATAGAAATAAGGCCATGCTCATGAAAATAATAAAATAATCCTGGTGTATGTTACCTGGTATCTGGTGGGTCTCGGAGAGTTGCTGTATCCTGAAGCTTTACTGTCTCCCAGCTGGAACACACAGAGACACAGTATTAAATACTTATTACGATTAGTATATTAATACTATTTAAATACCTATATAAATACGTATTACCGTTATTGGTAACACTTTACAATAAGGTTTATAATTACATTATTAATGGTTATTTAATCATTTGTAAATGCATTATAAACCAGTGAAAAACAGGTTACAACGCATTGGTCAAAGTAGTGTGATCGGCAGTCAGTGCTTGTCTCCAGTTAACCATTTATAAATCCAATAATACGAACCCTTATGCATCACAACCTTATTTTCTATAGTTGCACAGTTGAACGTCATCTCTTCACATTTGGGCGTCGTGCGTTGTGGTTCTGCCCCAGGAAACGGTTGGTTTTCAGACCAATGGTCAACTCCTATGATGTGTTTCACGTTGGAAACCGTGATGATGAATTGGTACACTTATTTATCCCAGTCTAACAACCTCTTAAAACCATGTATTATAAACATTACCCTTTTACTGCAGCCTTTGTTGATGACCCCGTGGTGTTTTCTATTGCATCAAACACTTGTTACTTTCATGTGCAAACGTAGAAGAAACAACATTTCAGGGTCACTGAAATAGTTCGACCTTTTATGCTGTAGTCAACTAAAGTAACCGATTTTGTTTTAGCCAATTAGAAGCCTTGCTAAGCCATCATTGCTTCAATAATTAGCCTAGCTACTTCAGAGGAAGAGTTGGAGAGGACAGCTTTGTTCCAAGATGACCTGAGGACTTTTTTTGTGACCTGGACTTCTCTTCTACGCAGGGCATTTTCCTCCATGGAATACAGCACGGCAGGGCATTCTGAGCATGTTCTGAGGACGCGGCTGGGGATGCCGTCTGGGCCAGCAGCCTTGCGAGGGTTAAAACGTTTAAATGTTTTTCTCACGTTTTCTCACGTGGAGGAGGGGGCGCAGTCCTTGTTAGCTGTTTATATTCAGCCATATTCCTGGCCCTCTTTCCATGGTTAAATGCGGTGGATCATACTTTCAGTTTTGCACAAATGCCGCCATCCGTTCACGGTTTCTGGTTAGGGTTTTAATAGTCACAGTACAACATCTCCTCTACACTTCCTGATGAACTCACTCACCGGGTCAGCGTATAGGTCGATGTTGTTCTCTGAGGCTGACCGCAACATATTCCAGTACGCGTGATTAAAAACAATCTTGAAGCGTCGCTTCCGATTGGTCAGACCAGCATTGAATGGTTCTCATCACTGGTACATCCTGTTTGAGTTTCTGCCTATAAGACGGTAGGAGCAAGATGGCGTCGTGGTTTGCTGAAGGGAGGGCGGGGGAGGGCTTTGTATGCATCGCGGAAGTTAGAGTAGCAGTGTTCGAGGGTATTACCCCTGCACGTAGTGCAGTAAATATGCTGATAGGTAGCCTTGTTCTCAAATTTTCTTGTTAAAATCCCCAGCTACAATAAATGCAGCGTCAGGATATATGGTTTCCTGTTTACATAGAGTCCAGTGAAGTTCCTTGAGGGCCGTCTTGGTGTCTGCTTGAGGGGGAATGTACACCGCTGTGACTATAACTGACGAGAATTCTCTTTGATAGGTAATATGGCCGGCATTTGATTGTAAGGAATTCTAGGTTGGGTGAGCAGAAGGACTTGAGTTCCTGAATGTTGTTATGATTACACCATGAGTCGTTAATCATGAAGCATACACCCCCGCCCTTCCTCTTCCCAGAGAGGTGTTTATCTCTGTCGGCGCGATGCACGGAGAAGCCCGGTGGCTGAAACGATTCCGACAACATATCCCGAGAGAGTCATGTTTCCATGAAACAGAGAATGTTACAATCTCTGAGTTCTCTCCGGAAGGCAACCCTTGCTCGAATTTCGCCTACCTTGTTGTCAAGAGACTGGACATTGGCGAGTAGTATACTCTGGAGCAGTGGGCGATGTGCACGTCTACGGAGCCTGACCAGGAGGCCGCTCTGTCTGCCCTTTCTGCGGCGCCGTTGTTTTGGGTCGCCTGCTGGGATCCGATCCATTGTCCTGGGTGGTGGACCAAACAGAGGATCCGCTTCGGGAAAGTCGTATTCCTAGTCTTAATGTTGGTAAATTGACGTTGCTCTTATATCCAATAGTTCTTCCCGGCTGTATGTAATGAGACTTAAGATTTCCTGGGGTAACAATGTAATAAATTATACATAAAAAAACTAAGTACTGTATACAGTCGTGGCCAAAAGTTTTGAGAATGACACAAATATTAATTTCCACAAAGTTTGCTGCTTCAGTGTCTTTAGATATCTTTGTCAGATGTTACTATGGAATACTGAAGTATAATTACGAGCATTTCATAAGTGTCAAAGGCTTTTATTGACAATTACATGAAGTTGATGCAAAGAGTCAATATTTGCAGTGTTGACCCTTCTTTTTCAAGACCTCTGCAATCCGCCCTGGCATGCTGTCAATTAACTTCTGGGCCACATCCTGACTGATGGCAGCCCATTCTTGCATAATCAATGCTTAAGAGTTTGTCAGAATGTGTGGGTTTTTGTTTGTCCACCCGTCTCTTGAGGATTGAACACAAGTTCTCAATGGGATTAAGGTCTGGGGAGTTTCCTGGCCATGGACCCAAAATATAGATGTTTTGTTCCCCGAGCCACTTAGTTATATGCAAATATATATGTATATGTATATGCAAAAAGCCATCATACAAACTGAGGCAGCAGACTTTCTGAAAATTAATATTGGTGTCATTCTCAAAACTTTTGGCCACGACTGTAGTTTCCTAAGAATTCGAAGCAAGGCGACCGTCTCTGTCGGCGCCATGTTGCACTAGGTCTACCATAACTACAGGCAAATACAGGACCGAGGTCTACCATAACTAGAGGCAGATACAGGACCGAGGTCTACCATAACTACAGGCAAATACAGGACCGAGGTCTACCATAACTACAGGCAGATACAGGACCGAGGTCTACCATAACTACAGGCAGATACAGGACCTAGGTCTACCATAACTACAGGCAGATACAGGACCTAGGTCTACCATAACTAGAGGCTGATACAGGACCTAGGTCTACCATAACTAGAGACAGATACAGGACCGAGGTCTACCATAACTAGAGACTGATACAGGACCTAGGTCTACCATAACTAGAGACTGATACAGGACCGAGGTCTACCATAACTAGAGGCTGATACAGGACCGAGGTCTACCATAACTAGAGACAGATACAGGACCGAGGTCTACCATAACTAGAGACTGATACAGGACCGAGGTCTACCATAACTAGAGGCTGATACAGGACCTAGGTCTACCATAACTAGAGACTGATACAGGACCTAGGTCTACCATAACTAGAGGCTGATACAGGACCTAGGTCTACCATAACTAGAGGCTGATACAGGACCGAGGTCTACCATAACTAGAGGCTGATACAGAACCGAGGTCTACCATAACTAGAGGCTGATACAGGACCGAGGTCTACCATAACTAGAGACTGATACAGGACCGAGGTCTACCATAACTAGAGGCTGATACAGGACCTAGGTCTACCATAACTAGAGACAGATACAGGACCGAGGTCTACCATAACTAGAGGCTGATACAGGACCTAGGTCTACCATAACTAGAGGCTGATACAGGACCGAGGTCTACCATAACTAGAGGCTGATACAGAACCGAGGTCTACCATAACTAGAGGCTGATACAGGACCGAGGTCTACCATAACTAGAGGCTGATACAGAACCTAGGTCTACCATAACTAGAGACTGATACAGGACCTAGGTCTACCATAACTAGAGACTGATACAGGACCTAGGTCTACCATAACTAGAGGCTGATACAGGACCGAGGTCTACCATAACTAGAGACTGATACAGGACCGAGGTCTACCATAACTAGAGGCTGATACAGGACCGAGGTCTACCATAACTAGAGGCTGATACAGAACCGAGGTCTACCATAACTAGAGGCTGATACAGGACCGAGGTCTACCATAACTAGAGACTGATACAGGACCGAGGTCTACCATAACTAGAGACTGATACAGGACCTAGGTCTACCATAACTAGAGACAGATACAGGACCTAGGTCTACCATAACTAGAGGCTGATACAGGACCTAGGTCTACCATAACTACAGACTGATACAGGACCTAGGTCTACCATAACTAGAGACTGATACAAGACCTAGGTCTACCATAACTAGAGGCTGATACAGAACCGAGGTCTACCATAACTAGAGGCTGATACAGGACCGAGGTCTACCATAACTAGAGGCTGATACAGGACCGAGGTCTACCATAACTAGAGGCTGATACAGGACCGAGGTCTACCATAACTAGAGGCTGATACAGGACCGAGGTCTACCATAACTAGAGGCTGATACAGGACCGAGGTCTACCATAACTAGAGGCTGATACAGGACCGAGGTCTACCATAACTAGAGACAGATACAGGACCGAGGTCTACCATAACTAGAGGCTGATACAGGACCGAGGTCTACCATAACTAGAGGCTGATACAGGACCTAGGTCTACCATAACTAGAGGCTGATACAGGACCGAGGTCTACCATAACTAGAGGCTGATACAGGACCGAGGTCTACCATAACTAGAGGCTGATACAGAACCGAGGTCTACCATAACTAGAGGCTGATACAGGACCGAGGTCTACCATAACTAGAGGCTGATACAGGACCGAGGTCTACCATAACTAGAGGCTGATACAGAACCGAGGTCTACCATAACTAGAGGCTGATACAGGACCGAGGTCTACCATAACTAGAGACAGATACAGGACCGAGGTCTACCATAACTAGAGGCTGATACAGGACCGAGGTCTACCATAACTAGAGGCTGATACAGAACCGAGGTCTACCATAACTACAGGCAGATACAGAACCGAGGTCTACCATAACTAGAGGCTGATACAGAACCGAGGTCTACCATAACTAGAGGCTGATACACGACCGAGGTCTACCATAACTAGAGGCTGATACAGAACCGAGGTCTACCATAACTAGAGGCTGATACAGAACCGAGGTCTACCATAACTAGAGGCTGATACAGGACCGAGGTCTACCATAACTAGAGGCTGATACAGGACCGAGGTCTACCATAACTAGAGGCTGATACAGGACCGAGGTCTACCATAACTAGAGGCTGATACAGAACCGAGGTCTACCATAACTAGAGGCTGATACAGAACCGAGGTCTACCATAACTAGAGGCTGATACAGGACCGAGGTCTACCATAACTAGAGGCTGATACAGGACCGAGGTCTACCATAACTACAGACTGATACAGAACCGAGGTCTACCATAACTAGAGGCTGATACAGAACCGAGGTCTACCATAACTAGAGACTGATACAGGACCGAGGTCTACCATAACTAGAGACTGATACAGGACCTAGGTCTACCATAACTAGAGGCTGATACAGGACCGAGGTCTACCATAACTAGAGGCTGATACAGGACCGAGGTCTACCATAACTAGAGGCTGATACAGGACCTAGGTCTACCATAACTAGAGGCTGATACAGGACCGAGATCTACCATAACTACAGACTGATACAGGACCGAGGTCTACCATAACTAGAGGCTGATACAGGACCGAGGTCTACCATAACTAGAGGCTGATACAGGACCTAGGTCTACCATAACTAGAGGCTGATACAGGACCTAGGTCTACCATAACTAGAGGCTGATACAGGACCGAGGTCTACCATAACTAGAGGCTGATACAGGACCTAGGTCTACCGTAACTAGAGGCTGATACAGGACCGAGGTCTACCGTAACTAGAGGCTGATACAGGACCGAGGTCTACCATAACTACAGACTGATACAGGACCTAGGTCTACCATAACTAGAGGCTGATACAGGACCGAGGTCTACCATAACTACAGACTGATACAGAACCGAGGTCTACCATAACTAGAGACTGATACAGAACCTAGATCTACCATAACTAGAGGCTGATAAAGGACCTAGGTCTACCATAACTAGAGGCTGATACAGGACCGAGGTCTACCATAACTAGAGGCTGATACAGGACCGAGGTCTACCATAACTAGAGACAGATACAGGACCGAGGTCTACCATAACTAGAGGCTGATACAGGACCTAGGTCTACCATAACTAGAGGCTGATACAGGACCGAGGTCTACCATAACTAGAGACTGATACAGGACCTAGGTCTACCATAACTAGAGGCTGATACAGGACCTAGGTCTACCATAACTAGAGGCTGATACAGGACCTAGGTCTACCATAACTAGAGGCTGATACAGGACCGAGGTCTACCATAACTAGAGGCTGATACAGGACCTAGGTCTACCATAACTAGAGGCTGATACAGGACCTAGGTCTACCATAACTAGAGGCTGATACAGGACCGAGGTCTACCATAACTAGAGACAGATACAGGACCGAGGTCTACCATAACTAGAGGCTGATACAGGACCGAGGTCTACCATAACTAGAGACAGATACAGGACCGAGGTCTACCATAACTAGAGGCTGATACAGGACCGAGGTCTACCATAACTAGAGGCTGATACAGGACCTAGGTCTACCATAACTAGAGGCTGATACAGGACCGAGGTCTACCATAACTACAGACTGATACAGAACCGAGGTCTACCATAACTAGAGGCTGATACAGAACCGAGGTCTACCATAACTAGAGGCTGATACAGGACCGAGGTCTACCATAACTACAGACAGATACAGGACCGAGGTCTACCATAACTAGAGGCTGATACAGGACCGAGGTCTACCATAACTAGAGGCTGATACAGGACCGAGGTCTACCATAACTAGAGGCTGATACAGGACCTAGGTCTACCATAACTAGAGGCTGATACAGGACCTAGGTCTACCATAACTAGAGGCTGATACAGGACCGAGGTCTACCATAACTAGAGGCTGATACAGGACCTAGGTCTACCATAACTAGAGGCTGATACAGGACCGAGGTCTACCATAACTACAGACTGATACAGGACCTAGGTCTACCATAACTAGAGACTGATACAGGACCTAGGTCTACCATAACTAGAGGCAGATACAGAACCTAGATCTACCATAACTAGAGACAGATACAGGAGCTAGGTCTACCATAACTAGAGACAGATACAGAACCTAGGTCTACCATAACTAGAGACAGATACAGAACCTAGATCTACCATAACTAGAGACAGATACAGGACCGAGGTCTACCATAACTAGAGACAGATACAGAACCTAGGTCTACCATAACTAGAGACAGATACAGAACCTAGGTATACCATAACTAGAGACAGATACAGAACCTAGATCTACCATAACTAGAGGCTGATACAGGACCGAGGTCTACCATAACTAGAGACAGATACAGAACCTAGATCTACCATAACTAGAGACAGATACAGGAGCTAGGTCTACCATAACTAGAGACAGATACAGAACCTAGGTCTACCATAACTAGAGGCTGATACAGGACCGAGGTCTACCATAACTAGAGACAGATACAGAACCTAGATCTACCATAACTAGAGACAGATACAGGAGCTAGGTCTACCATAACTAGAGACAGATACAGAACCTAGGTCTACCATAACTAGAGACAGATACAGAACCTAGATCTACCATAACTAGAGACAGATACAGGACCGAGGTCTACCATAACTAGAGACAGATACAGAACCTAGGTCTACCATAACTAGAGACAGATACAGAACCTAGGTATACCATAACTAGAGACAGATACATGACCTAGGTCTACCATAACTAGAGACAGATACAGAACCTAGGTCTACCATAACTAGAGACAGATACATGACCCAGGTCTACCATAACTAGAGACAGATACAGAACCTAGGTCTACCATAACTAGAGACAGATACAGGACCGAGGTCTACCATAACTAGAGGCTGATACAGGACCTAGGTCTACCATAACTAGAGGCTGATACAGGACCTAGGTCTACCATAACTACAGACAGATACAGGACCTAGGTCTACCATAACTAGAGACTGATACAGGACCTAGGTCTACCATAACTAGAGACGGATACAGGACCTAGGTCTACCATAACTAGAGACAGATACAGGACCGAGGTCTACCATAACTAGAGGCTGATACAGGACCGAGGTCTACCATAACTAGAGACAGATACAGGACCTAGGTCTACCATAACTAAAGACTGATACAGGACCTAGGTCTACCATAACTAGAGGCTGATACAGGACCTAGGTCTACCATAACTAGAGGCAGATACAGAACCTAGGTCTACCATAACTACAGGCAGATACAGGACCGAGGTCTACCATAACTAGAGACAGATACAGGACCTAGGTCTACCATAACTAGAGGCAGATACAGGACCTAGGTCTACCATAACTAGAGGCAGATACAGGACCTAGGTCTACCATAACTAGAGACTGATACAGGACCTAGGTCTACCATAACTAGAGACTGATACAGGACCTAGGTCTACCATAACTAGAGGCTGATACAGGACCTAGGTCTACCATAACTACAGACTGATACAGGACCGAGGTCTACCATAACTAGAGGCTGATACAGGACCGAGGTCTACCATAACTAGAGACAGATACAGAACCTAGATCTACCATAACTAGAGACAGATACAGGACCTAGGTCTACCATAACTAGAGACAGATACAGAACCTAGGTCTACCATAACTAGAGACAGATACAGAACCTAGGTCTACCATAACTAGAGACAGATACAGAACCTAGGTATACCATAACTAGAGACAGATACATGACCTAGGTCTACCATAACTAGAGACAGATACAGAACCTAGGTCTACCATAACTAGAGACAGATACATGACCCAGGTCTACCATAACTAGAGACAGATACAGAACCTAGGTCTACCATAACTAGAGACAGATACAGGACCGAGGTCTACCATAACTAGAGGCTGATACAGGACCTAGGTCTACCATAACTAGAGGCTGATACAGGACCTAGGTCTACCATAACTACAGACAGATACAGGACCTAGGTCTACCATAACTAGAGACTGATACAGGACCTAGGTCTACCATAACTAGAGACAGATACAGGACCGAGGTCTACCATAACTAGAGGCTGATACAGGACCGAGGTCTACCATAACTACAGACTGATACAGGACCGAGGTCTACCATAACTAGAGGCTGATACAGGACCGAGGTCTACCATAACTAGAGACAGATACAGAACCTAGATCTACCATAACTAGAGACAGATACAGGAGCTAGGTCTACCATAACTAGAGACAGATACAGAACCTAGGTCTACCATAACTAGAGACAGATACAGAACCTAGATCTACCATAACTAGAGACAGATACAGGACCGAGGTCTACCATAACTAGAGACAGATACAGAACCTAGGTCTACCATAACTAGAGACAGATACAGAACCTAGGTATACCATAACTAGAGACAGATACATGACCGAGGTCTACCATAACTAGAGACAGATACAGAACCTAGGTCTACCATAACTAGAGACAGATACAGGACCGAGGTCTACCATAACTAGAGGCTGATACAGGACCTAGGTCTACCATAACTAGAGGCTGATACAGGACCTAGGTCTACCATAACTACAGACAGATACAGGACCTAGGTCTACCATAACTAGAGACTGATACAGGACCTAGGTCTACCATAACTAGAGACGGATACAGGACCTAGGTCTACCATAACTAGAGACAGATACAGGACCGAGGTCTACCATAACTAGAGGCTGATACAGGACCGAGGTCTACCATAACTAGAGACAGATACAGGACCTAGGTCTACCATAACTAAAGACTGATACAGGACCTAGGTCTACCATAACTAGAGGCTGATACAGGACCTAGGTCTACCATAACTAGAGGCAGATACAGAACCTAGGTCTACCATAACTACAGGCAGATACAGGACCGAGGTCTACCATAACTAGAGGCTGATACAGGACCGAGGTCTACCATAACTAGAGGCAGATACAGGACCTAGGTCTACCATAACTAGAGGCAGATACAGGACCTAGGTCTACCATAACTAGAGGCAGATACAGGACCTAGGTCTACCATAACTAGAGACAGATACAGGACCTAGGTCTACCATAACTAGAGACTGATACAGGACCTAGGTCTACCATAACTAGAGACAGATACAGGACCTAGGTCTACCATAACTACAGACTGATACAGGACCTAGGTCTACCATAACTAGAGGCAGATACAGGACCTAGGTCTACCATAACTAGAGGCTGATACAGGACCGAGGTCTACCATAACTAGAGACAGATACAGGACCTAGGTCTACCATAACTAGAGACTGATACAGGACCTAGGTCTACCATAACTAGAGGCTGATACAGGACCGAGGTCTACCATAACTAGAGACAGATACAGGACCTAGGTCTACCATAACTAGAGACAGATACAGGACCGAGGTCTACCATAACTAGAGACTGATACAGGACCTAGGTCTACCATAACTAGAGGCTGATACAGGACCTAGGTCTACCATAACTAGAGGCTGATACAGGACCGAGGTCTACCATAACTAGAGACTGATACAGAACCTAGGTCTACCATAACTACAGACTGATACAGGACCTAGGTCTACCATAACTAGAGGCTGATACAGGACCTAGGTCTACCATAACTACAGACTGATACAGGACCTAGGTCTACCATAACTAGAGGCTGATACAGGACCTAGGTCTACCATAACTACAGACTGATACAGGACCGAGGTCTACCATAACTAGAGGCTGATACAGGACCTAGGTCTACCATAACTACAGACTGATACAGGACCGAGGTCTACCATAACTACAGACTGATACAGGACCTAGGTCTACCATAACTAGAGGCTGATACAGGACCGAGGTCTACCATAACTAGAGACAGATACAGAACCTAGATCTACCATAACTAGAGACAGATACAGGACCTAGGTCTACCATAACTAGAGACAGATACAGAACCTAGGTCTACCATAACTAGAGACAGATACAGAACCTAGGTCTACCATAACTAGAGACAGATACAGAACCTAGGTATACCATAACTAGAGACAGATACATGACCTAGGTCTACCATAACTAGAGACAGATACAGAACCTAGGTCTACCATAACTAGAGACAGATACATGACCCAGGTCTACCATAACTAGAGACAGATACAGAACCTAGGTCTACCATAACTAGAGACAGATACAGGACCGAGGTCTACCATAACTAGAGGCTGATACAGGACCTAGGTCTACCATAACTAGAGGCTGATACAGGACCTAGGTCTACCATAACTACAGACAGATACAGGACCTAGGTCTACCATAACTAGAGACTGATACAGGACCTAGGTCTACCATAACTAGAGACAGATACAGGACCGAGGTCTACCATAACTAGAGGCTGATACAGGACCGAGGTCTACCATAACTAGAGACAGATACAGGACCTAGGTCTACCATAACTACAGACAGATACAGGACCGAGGTCTACCATAACTACAGACTGATACAGGACCGAGGTCTACCATAACTAGAGACAGATACAGGACCTAGGTCTACCATAACTACAGACAGATACAGGACCGAGGTCTACCATAACTACAGACTGATACAGGACCGAGGTCTACCATAACTAGAGACAGATACAGAACCTAGATCTACCATAACTAGAGACAGATACAGGACCTAGGTCTACCATAACTAGAGACAGATACAGAACCTAGGTCTACCATAACTAGAGACAGATACAGAACCTAGATCTACCATAACTAGAGACAGATACAGGACCGAGGTCTACCATAACTAGAGACAGATACAGAACCTAGGTCTACCATAACTAGAGACAGATACAGAACCTAGGTATACCATAACTAGAGACAGATACATGACCTAGGTCTACCATAACTAGAGACAGATACAGAACCTAGGTGTACCATAACTAGAGACAGATACATGACCCAGGTCTACCATAACTAGAGACAGATACAGAACCTAGGTCTACCATAACTAGAGACAGATACAGGACCGAGGTCTACCATAACTAGAGGCTGATACAGGACCTAGGTCTACCATAACTAGAGGCTGATACAGGACCTAGGTCTACCATAACTACAGACAGATACAGGACCTAGGTCTACCATAACTAGAGACTGATACAGGACCTAGGTCTACCATAACTAGAGGCTGATACAGGACCTAGGTCTACCATAACTACAGGCAGATACAGAACCTAGGTCTACCATAACTAGAGACAGATACAGAACCTAGGTCTACCATAACTAGAGACAGATACAGAACCTAGGTCTACCATAACTAGAGACAGATACAGAACCTAGGTCTACCATAACTAGAGACAGATACAGGACCGAGGTCTACCATAACTAGAGACAGATACAGGACCGAGGTCTACCATAACTAGAGACAGATACAGGACCGAGGTCTACCATAACTAGAGACTGATACAGGACCGAGGTCTACCATAACTAGAGACTGATACAGGACCTAGGTCTACCATAACTAGAGGCAGATACAGGACCTAGGTCTACCATAACTAGAGACTGATACAGGACCTAGGTCTACCATAACTAGAGGCTGATACAGGACCTAGGTCTACCATAACTAGAGACTGATACAGGACCGAGGTCTACCATAACTACAGGCTGATACAGGACCGAGGTCTACCATAACTAGAGACTGATACAGGACCTAGGTCTACCATAACTAGAGGCAGATACAGGACCTAGGTCTACCATAACTAGAGACTGATACAGGACCGAGGTCTACCATAACTAGAGACTGATACAGGACCTAGGTCTACCATAACTAGAGACAGATACAGGACCTAGGTCTACCATAACTAGAGACTGATACAGGACCTAGGTCTACCATAACTAGAGGCTGATACAGGACCTAGGTCTACCATAACTAGAGGCAGATACAGAACCTAGGTCTACCATAACTACAGGCAGATACAGGACCGAGGTCTACCATAACTAGAGGCTGATACAGGACCGAGGTCTACCATAACTAGAGACAGATACAGGACCTAGGTCTACCATAACTAGAGACTGATACAGGACCTAGGTCTACCATAACTACAGGCAGATACAGAACCTAGGTCTACCATAACTAGAGACAGATACAGGACCTAGGTCTACCATAACTAGAGACAGATACAGGACCTAGGTCTACCATAACTAGAGACTGATACAGGACCTAGGTCTACCATAACTAGAGACTGATACAGGACCGAGGTCTACCATAACTAGAGACTGATACAGGACCTAGGTCTACCATAACTAGAGACTGATACAGGACCTAGGTCTACCATAACTAGAGACTGATACAGGACCTAGGTCTACCATAACTAGAGACTGATACAGGACCTAGGTCTACCATAACTAGAGACTGATACAGGACCTAGTCTACCATAACTAGAGACTGATACAGGACCTAGGTCTACCATAACTAGAGACAGATACAGGACCTAGGTCTACATAACTACAGACTGTACAGGACCCTAGGTTTCCTAC
>NW_024058418.1:0-55638 GCF_016432855.1 Salvelinus namaycush | reverse complement strand
TAGAATGAGATCCCCATTGAGATGTCCTATACAGAGTGTTAGAATGAGATCACCATTGAGATGTTCCATACAGAATGTTAGAATGAGATCCCCATTGAGATGTTCTATACAGAATGTTAGAATGAGATCCCCATTGAGATGTCCTATACAGAATGTTAGAATGAGATCCCCATTGAGATGTCCTATACAGAATGTTAGAATGAGATCCCCATTGAGATGTTCTATACAGAATGTTAGAATGAGATCACCATTGAGATGTTCTATACAGAATGTTAGAATGAGATCACCATTGAGATGTTCTATACAGAATGTTAGAATGAGATCACCATTGAGATGTTCTATACAGAATGTTAGAATGAGATCACCATTGAGATGTTCTATACAGAATGTTAGAATGAGATCCCCATTGAGATGTTCTATACAGAATGTTAGAATCCCCATGAGCATGTTCTATACCAGAATGTTAGAATGAAATCCCCATTGAGATGTCTATACAGAATGTTAGAATGAGATCCCCATTGAGATGTTCTATACAGAATGTTAGAATGAGATCCCCATTGAGATGTTCTATACAGAATGTTAGAATGAGATCCCCATTGAGATGTTCTATACAGAATGTTAGAAGAGATCCCATTGAGATGTTCTATACAGAATGTTAGAATGAGATCCCCATTGAGATGTTCTATACAGAATGTTAGAATGAGATCACCATTGAGATGTTCTATATCAGAATGTTAGAATGAGATCCCATTGAGATGTTCTATATAGAATGTTAGAATGAGATCCCATTGAGATGTTCTATACAGAATGTTAGAATGAGATCCCATGAGATGTTCTATACAGAATGTTAGAATGAGATCCCCATTGAGATGTTCTATACAGAATGTTAGAATGAGATCCCCATTGAGATGTTCTATACAGAATGTTAGAATGAGATCCCCATTGAGATGTTCTATACAGAATGTTAGAATGAGATCCCCATTGAGTGTTCTATACGACTGTTAGAATGAGATCCCCATTGAGATGTTCTATACAGAATGTTAGAATGAGATCCCCATTGAGATGTTCTATACAGAATGTTAGAATGAGATCACCATTGAGATGTTCTATACAGAATGTTAGAATGAGATCCCCATTGAGATGTTCTATACAGAATGTTAGAATGAGATCCCCATTGAGATGTTCTATACAGAATGTTAGAATGAGATCCCCATTGAGATGTTCTATATAGAATGTTAGAATGAGATCCCCATTGAGATGTTCTATACAGAATGTTAGAATGAGATCCCCATTGAGATGTTCTATTACAATCCTGAATGTTAGAATGAGATCACCATTGAGATGTTCTATACAGAATGTTAGAATGAGATCCCATTGAGCTTGTTCTATACAGAATTTAGAATGAGATCCCATTGAGATGTTCTATACAGAATGTTAGAATGAGATCACCATTGAGATGTTCTATACAGAATGTTAGAATGAGATCACCATTGAGATGTTCTATACAGAATGTTAGAATGAGATCCCCATTGAGATGTTCTATACAGAATGTTAGAATGAGATCCCCATTGAGATGTTCTATACAGAATGTTAGAATGAGAATCCCCATTGAGATGTTCTATACAGAATGTTAGAATGAGATCCCCATTGAGATGTTCTATACAGAATGTTAGAATGAGATCACCATTGAGATGTTCTATACAGAATGTTAGAATGAGATCCCCATTGAGATGTTCTATACAGAATGTTAGAATGAGATCCCCATTGAGAGTTCTATATAGAATGTTAGAATGAGATTCCCCATTGAGATGTTCTATACAGAATGTTAGAATGAGATCACCATTGAGATGTTCTATATAGAATGTTAGAAATGAGATCCCCATTGAGCTGTTCTATACAGAATGTTAGAATGAGATCCCCATTGAGATGTTCTATACAGAATGTTAGAATGAGATCACCATATACAGAATGTTAGAATGAGATCCCCATTGAGATGTTCTATACAGAATGTTAGAATGAGATCCCCATTGAGATGTTCTATACAGAATGTTAGAATGAGATCCCCATTGAGATGTTCTATACAGAATGTTAGAATGAGATCCCCATTGAGATGTTCTATATAGAATGTTAGAATGAGATCACCATTGAGATGTTCTATATAGAATGTTAGAATGAGATCACCATTGAGCTGTTCTATATAGAATGTTAGAATGAGATCACCATTGAGCTGTTCTATACAGAATGTTAGAATGAGATCCCCATTGAGATGTTCTATACAGAATGTTAGAATGAGATCCCCATTGATACGTTCTATACAGAATGTTAGAATGAGATCACCATTGAGATGTTCTATACAGAATGTTAGAATGAGATCCCCATTGAGATGTTCTATACAGAATGTTAGAATGAGATCCCCATTGAGATGTTCTATACAGAATGTTAGAATGAGATCACCATTGAGATGTTCTATACAGAATGTTAGAATGAGATCCCCATTGAGATGTTCTATACAGAATGTTAGAATGAGATCACCATTGAGATGTTCTATACAGAATGTTAGAATGAGATCACCATTGAGATGTTCTATACAGAATGTTAGAATGAGATCCCCATTGAGATGTTCTATACAGAATGTTAGAATGAGATCACCATTGAGCTGTTCTATACAGAATGTTAGAATGAGATCCCCATTGAGATGTTCTATACAGAATGTTAGAATGAGATCCCCATTGATACGTTCTATACAGAATGTTAGAATGAGATCACCATTGAGATGTTCTATACAGAATGTTAGAATGAGATCCCCATTGAGATGTTCTATACAGAATGTTAGAATGAGAACATCTCAATGGTGATCTATACAGAATGTTAGAATGAGATCCCCATTGAGATGTTCTATACAGAATGTTAGAATGAGATCACCATTGAGATGTTCTATACAGAATGTTAGAATGAGATCACCATTGAGATGTTCTATACAGAATGTTAGAATGAGATCCCCATTGAGATGTTCTATACAGAATGTTAGAATGAGATCACCATTGAGCTGTTCTATACAGAATGTTAGAATGAGATCCCCATTGAGATGTTCTATACAGAATGTTAGAATGAGATCCCCATTGATACATTCTATACAGAATGTTAGAATGAGATCACCATTGAGATGTTCTATACAGAATGTTAGAATGAGATCCCCATTGAGATGTTCTATACAGAATGTTAGAATGAGATCACCATAGAGATGTTCTATACAGAATGTTAGAATGAGATCACCATAGTGATAGGATAATAAGAGCAAGTACCATCTTCTCCATCCTCATTGAAGTCTCCGACGGTCACAGAGTAACCTGAAAGTAAAAAAACAAACATTGTAATGAGTTTAACACACTAAAAGATGATGCCAGCTGAGTTGAGTTCCTTTAGTTGCCAGTGGTTTTAGCAGCGCTGGGGTCTCCATGCCCCCCAGCAGCCACATTGAACGCTCTGTACCTTTTTGGTGACATTTTATTGATAACGACCTATAGTGTGAAAACATGGTTCAACCTGTAATGCTGATATCATGGAGGGTCGTCCTGTATAGCCTCAAAACATGGTTCAACCTGTAATGCTGATATCATGGAGGGTCGTCCTGTATAGCCTGGTTCAACCTGTAATGTTGATATCATGGAGGGTCGTCCTGTATAGCCTCAAAACATGGTTCAACCTGTAATGCTGATATCATGGAGGGTCATCCTGTATAGCCTCAAAACATGGTTCAACCTGTAATGCTGATATCATGGAGGGTCATCCTGTATAGCCTCAAAACATGGTTCAACCTGTAATGTTGATATCATGGAGGGTCGTCCTGTATAGCCTGGTTCAACCTGTAATGTTGATATCATGGATGGTCGTCCTGTATAGCCTCAAAACATGGTTTAAACTGTAATGTTGATATCATGGAGGGTCGTCCTGTATAGCCTCAAAACATGGTTCAACCTGTAATGTTGATATCATGGAGGGTCGTCCTGTATAGCCTCAAAACATGGTTCAACCTGTAATGTTGATATCATGGAGGGTCGTCCTGTATAGCCTCAAAACATGGTTTAAACTGTAATGTTGATATCATGGAGGGTCGTCCTGTATAGCCTCAAAACATGGTTCAACCTGTAATGTTGATATCATGGAGGGTCGTCCTGTATAGCCTCAAAACATGGTTTAAACTGTAATGTTGATATCATGGAGGGTCGTCCTGTATAGCCTCAAAACATGGTTCAACCTGTAATGTTGATATCATGGAGGGTCATCCTGTATAGCCTCAAAACATGGTTTAAACTGTAATGTTGATATCATGGAGGGTCGTCCTGTATAGCCTCAAAACATGGTTCAACCTGTAATGTTGATATCGTGGAGGGTCGTCCTGTATAGCCTCAAAACATGGTTCAACCTGTAATGTTGATATCATGGAGGGTCGTCCTGTATAGCCTGGTTTAAACTGTAATGTTGATATCGTGGAGGGTCGTCCTGTATAGCATGGTTTAAACTGTAATGTTGATATCGTGGAGGGTCGTCCTGTATAGCCTGGTTTAAACTGTAATGCTGATATCATGGAGGGTCATCCTGTATAGCCTGGTTTAAACTGTAATGTTGATATCGTGGAGGGTCGTCCTGTATAGCCTGGTTTAAACTGTAATGCTGATATCATGGAGGGTCGTCCTGTATAGCCTCAAAACATGGTTTAAACTGTAATGTTGATATCATGGAGGGTCATCCTGTATAGCCTCAAAACATGGTTCAAACTGTAATGTTGATATCATGGATGGTCGTCCTGTATAGCCTCAAAACATGGTTCAACCTGTAATGTTGATATCATGGATGGTCATCCTGTATAGCCTAAATCATGGTTCAACCTGTAATGTTGATATCATGGAGGGTCGTCCTGTATAGCCTCAAAACATGGTTCAACCTGTAATGTTGATATCATGGAAGGTCGTCCTGTATAGCCTCAAAACATGGTTCAACCTGTAATGTTGATATCATGGAGGGTCATCCTGTATAGCCTCAAAACATGGTTCAACCTGTAATGTTGATATCATGGATGGTCATCCTGTATAGCCTCAAAACATGGTTTAAACTGTAATGTTGATATCATGGAGGGTCATCCTGTATAGCCTCAAAACATGGTTCAACCTGTAATGTTGATATCATGGAGGGTCATCCTGTATAGCCTCAAAACATGGTTCAACCTGTAATGTTGATATCATGGAGGGTCATCCTGTATAGCCTGGTTTAAACTGTAATGTTGATATCGTGGAGGGTCGTCCTGTATAGCCTCAAAACATGGTTTAAACTGTAATGTTGATATCATGGATGGTCATCCTGTATAGCCTCAAAACATGGTTCAACCTGTAATGTTGATATCATGGAGGGTCATCCTGTATAGCCTCAAAACATGGTTCAACCTGTAATGTTGATATCATGGAGGGTCGTCCTGTATAGCCTCAAAACATGGTTCAACCTGTAATGTTGATATCATGGAGGGTAGTCCTGTATAGCCTCAAAACATGGTTCAACCTGTAATGTTGATATCATGGAGGGTCATCCTGTATAGCCTCAAAACATGGTTCAACCTGTAATGTTGATATCATGGAGGGTCGTCCTGTATAGCCTCAAAACATGGTTCAAACTGTAATGTTGATATCATGGAGGGTCGTCCTGTATAGCCTCAAAACATGGTTTAAACTGTAATGTTGATATCATGGAGGGTCGTCCTGTATAGCCTCAAAACATGGTTTAAACTGTAATGTTGATATCATGGAGGGTCGTCCTGTATAGCCTCAAAACATGGTTTAAACTGTAATGTTGATATCATGGAGGGTCGTCCTGTATAGCCTCAAAACATGGTTCAACCTGTAATGTTGATATCATGGATGGTCATCCTGTATAGCCTCAAAACATGGTTTAAACTGTAATGCTGATATCATGGATGGTCATCCTGTATAGCCTCAAAACATGGTTCAAACTGTAATGTTGATATCATGGAGGGTCATCCTGTATAGCCTGGTTTAAACTGTAATGTTGATATCATGGAGGGTCGTCCTGTATAGCCTCAAAACATGGTTCAACCTGTAATGTTGATATCATGGAGGGTCATCCTGTATAGCCTGGTTTAAACTGTAATGTTGATATCATGGAGGGTCATCCTGTATAGCCTGGTTTAAACTGTAATGCTGATATCATGGAGGGTCATCCTGTATAGCCTCAAAACATGGTTTAAACTGTAATGTTGATATCATGGAGGGTCGTCCTGTATAGCCTCAAAACATGGTTTAAACTGTAATGTTGATATCATGGAGGGTCGTCCTGTATAGCCTCAAAACATGGTTTAAACTGTAATGTTGATATCGTGGAGGGTCGTCCTGTATAGCCTCAAAACATGGTTTAAACTGTAATGCTGATATCATGGATGGTCATCCTGTATAGCCTCAAAACATGGTTCAAACTGTAATGTTGATATCATGGAGGGTCATCCTGTATAGCCTCAAAACATGGTTCAACCTGTAATGTTGATATCGTGGAGGGTCATCCTGTATAGCCTGGTTTAAACTGTAATGTTGATATCGTGGAGGGTCATCCTGTATAGCCTGGTTTAAACTGTAATGTTGATATCATGGAGGGTCGTCCTGTATAGCCTGGTTTAAACTGTAATGTTGATATCATGGAGGGTCGTCCTGTATAGCATGGTTTAAACTGTAATGTTGATATCGTGGAGGGTCATCCTGTATAGCCTGGTTTAAACTGTAATGTTGATATCATGGAGGGTCGTCCTGTATAGCCTCAAAACATGGTTCAACCTGTAATGTTGATATCATGGAGGGTCATCCTGTATAGCCTCAAAACATGGTTCAACCTGTAATGTTGATATCATGGAGGGTCATCCTGTATAGCCTCAAAACATGGTTCAACCTGTAATGTTGATATCATGGAGGGTCGTCCTGTATAGCCTCAAAACATGGTTCAACCTGTAATGTTGATATCATGGAGGGTCGTCCTGTATAGCCTCAAAACATGGTTTAAACTGTAATGTTGATATCATGGAGGGTCGTCCTGTATAGCCTCAAAACATGGTTCAACCTGTAATGTTGATATCATGGAGGGTCGTCCTGTATAGCCTAAAACATGGTTCAACCTGTAATGTTGATATCATGGAGGGTCGTCCTGTATAGCCTCAAAACATGGTTCAACCTGTAATGTTGATATCATGGAGGGTCGTCCTGTATAGCCTCAAAACATGGTTCAACCTGTAATGTTGATATCATGGAGGGTCGTCCTGTATAGCCTCAAAACATGGTTTAAACTGTAATGTTGATATCATGGAGGGTCGTCCTGTATAGCCTCAAAACATGGTTCAACCTGTAATGTTGATATCATGGAGGGTCGTCCTGTATAGCCTCAAAACATGGTTCAACCTGTAATGTTGATATCATGGAGGGTCGTCCTGTATAGCCTCAAAACATGGTTCAACCTGTAATGTTGATATCATGGAGGGTCATCCTGTATAGCCTCAAAACATGGTTCAATCTGTAATGTTGATATCATGGAGGGTCATCCTGTATAGCCTCAAAACATGGTTCAACCTGTAATGTTGATATCATGGAGGGTCATCCTGTATAGCCTCAAAACATGGTTCAACCTGTAATGTTGATATCATGGAGGGTCGTCCTGTATAGCCTCAAAACATGGTTCAACCTGTAATGTTGATATCATGGAGGGTAGTCCTGTATAGCCTCAAAACATGGTTCAACCTGTAATGTTGATATCATGGAGGGTCATCCTGTATAGCCTCAAAACATGGTTCAACCTGTAATGTTGATATCATGGAGGGTCGTCCTGTATAGCCTCAAAACATGGTTCAAACTGTAATGTTGATATCATGGAGGGTCGTCCTGTATAGCCTCAAAACATGGTTTAAACTGTAATGTTGATATCATGGAGGGTCGTCCTGTATAGCCTCAAAACATGGTTTAAACTGTAATGTTGATATCATGGAGGGTCGTCCTGTATAGCCTCAAAACATGGTTTAAACTGTAATGTTGATATCATGGAGGGTCGTCCTGTATAGCCTCAAAACATGGTTCAACCTGTAATGTTGATATCATGGATGGTCATCCTGTATAGCCTCAAAACATGGTTTAAACTGTAATGCTGATATCATGGATGGTCATCCTGTATAGCCTCAAAACATGGTTCAAACTGTAATGTTGATATCATGGAGGGTCATCCTGTATAGCCTGGTTTAAACTGTAATGTTGATATCATGGAGGGTCGTCCTGTATAGCCTCAAAACATGGTTCAACCTGTAATGTTGATATCATGGAGGGTCATCCTGTATAGCCTGGTTTAAACTGTAATGTTGATATCATGGAGGGTCATCCTGTATAGCCTGGTTTAAACTGTAATGCTGATATCATGGAGGGTCATCCTGTATAGCCTCAAAACATGGTTTAAACTGTAATGTTGATATCATGGAGGGTCGTCCTGTATAGCCTCAAAACATGGTTTAAACTGTAATGTTGATATCATGGAGGGTCGTCCTGTATAGCCTCAAAACATGGTTTAAACTGTAATGTTGATATCGTGGAGGGTCGTCCTGTATAGCCTCAAAACATGGTTTAAACTGTAATGCTGATATCATGGATGGTCATCCTGTATAGCCTCAAAACATGGTTCAAACTGTAATGTTGATATCATGGAGGGTCATCCTGTATAGCCTCAAAACATGGTTCAACCTGTAATGTTGATATCGTGGAGGGTCATCCTGTATAGCCTGGTTTAAACTGTAATGTTGATATCGTGGAGGGTCATCCTGTATAGCCTGGTTTAAACTGTAATGTTGATATCATGGAGGGTCGTCCTGTATAGCCTGGTTTAAACTGTAATGTTGATATCATGGAGGGTCGTCCTGTATAGCATGGTTTAAACTGTAATGTTGATATCGTGGAGGGTCATCCTGTATAGCCTGGTTTAAACTGTAATGTTGATATCATGGAGGGTCGTCCTGTATAGCCTCAAAACATGGTTCAACCTGTAATGTTGATATCATGGAGGGTCATCCTGTATAGCCTCAAAACATGGTTCAACCTGTAATGTTGATATCATGGATGGTCATCCTGTATAGCCTAAATCATGGTTCAACCTGTAATGTTGATATCATGGAGGGTCGTCCTGTATAGCCTCAAAACATGGTTCAACCTGTAATGTTGATATCATGGAGGGTCATCCTGTATAGCCTCAAAACATGGTTCAACCTGTAATGTTGATATCATGGAGGGTCGTCCTGTATAGCCTCAAAACATGGTTCAACCTGTAATGTTGATATCATGGAGGGTCGTCCTGTATAGCCTCAAAACATGGTTTAAACTGTAATGTTGATATCATGGAGGGTCGTCCTGTATAGCCTCAAAACATGGTTCAACCTGTAATGTTGATATCATGGAGGGTCGTCCTGTATAGCCTAAAACATGGTTCAACCTGTAATGTTGATATCATGGAGGGTCGTCCTGTATAGCCTCAAAACATGGTTCAACCTGTAATGTTGATATCATGGAGGGTCGTCCTGTATAGCCTCAAAACATGGTTCAACCTGTAATGTTGATATCATGGAGGGTCGTCCTGTATAGCCTCAAAACATGGTTTAAACTGTAATGTTGATATCATGGAGGGTCGTCCTGTATAGCCTCAAAACATGGTTCAACCTGTAATGTTGATATCATGGAGGGTCGTCCTGTATAGCCTCAAAACATGGTTCAACCTGTAATGTTGATATCATGGAGGGTCGTCCTGTATAGCCTCAAAACATGGTTCAACCTGTAATGTTGATATCATGGAGGGTCATCCTGTATAGCCTCAAAACATGGTTCAATCTGTAATGTTGATATCATGGAGGGTCATCCTGTATAGCCTCAAAACATGGTTCAACCTGTAATGCTGATATCATGGAGGGTCGTCCTGTATAGCCTCAAAACATGGTTCAACCTGTAATGTTGATATCATGGAGGGTCGTCCTGTATAGCCTCAAAACATGGTTCAAACTGTAATGTTGATATCATGGAGGGTCGTCCTGTATAGCCTCAAAACATGGTTCAACCTGTAATGTTGATATCATGGAGGGTCGTCCTGTATAGCCTAAAACATGGTTCAACCTGTAATGTTGATATCATGGAGGGTCGTCCTGTATAGCCTCAAAACATGGTTCAACCTGTAATGTTGATATCATGGAGGGTCATCCTGTATAGCCTCAAAACATGGTTTAAACTGTAATGTTGATATCGTGGATGGTCAGTCCAGGCATCCATAGATCTGTCTATACATTGAGAGTGGTTACTTTCTCATCCCTCAGCGTTTTACCTAAACAGTGGCAGGGAGCACACATGATTGTGTCAACAGATTACCCCTTTAGAAAAACACCACTTCCGAACAGGCAAATCAAAGTGAACAAAACATATTTAACCACACAATGAGGTTGTATCTCAAATGGAACCCTATTCCCTATATAGTGCACTACTTTAGACCAGAGGCCTAGGGCACCCTATTCCCTATATAGTCCACTACTTTAGACCAGAGCCCATAGGGCACCCTATTCCCTATATATAGTGCACTACTTTAGACCAGAGCCCATAGGGCACCCTATTCCCTATATATAGTGCACTACTTTAGACCAGAGCCCATAGGGCACCCTATTCCCTATATATAGTGCACTACTTTAGACCAGAGCCCATAGGGCACCCTATTCCCTATATAGTGCCTTACTTTTGACCAGGTGCCATTTGGGACTCAGACCCAAAAATAGTATTTACCTAAATAGCTGTCGTCGTATTGAGCGCTGGCAGACTTGGTGGTCAGCTGGTTACTGTAAGGAGTGTAGTAGTTGTTGTTGAACCGGGCGATGATCTCAGAGATATCGTCGCTGATCAGCTGACCTGTGGTAATAATAATAATATACAGCAGAACATTGTTGTCACGTACAGAAAAAACATAAAATCCACCGCCTCGTTCATGTCAACCTTTCTAATTCAACAACAAAAAAAGCCCGTGAGAGAGTGTTTGGTAGGGATCCGTTGATTAGGGAGGGGTGAAAGGTTAAATACATGTTCCAGAAAGGCGTGTCTAATAGGTGGAAATAAGTACTCCTGTGTATAATCGTTCACGAAAAAGCGTCAAGGTTCACAGTATGTAACAATCAGATATACAGTGCATCCGTGGTACAAACAATGTCTGTGTAGTTCTATGTATAACATTCGGAAAGAATCCCCTTATTACTGTCCTCCTAAAGCCCCAGTCTGTGGTAACCACACAGCCCCAGTCTGTGGTAACCGTACAGCCCCAGTCTGTGGTAACCATACAGCAGGTACAGCCCCAGTCTGTGGTAACCGTACAGCCCCAGTCTGTGGTAACCGTACAGCCCCAGTCTGTGGTAACCGTACAGCCCCAGTCTGTGGTAACCGTACAGCCCCAGTCTGTGGTAACCGTACAGCCCCAGTCTGTGGTAACCGTACAGCCCCAGTCTGTGGTAACCGTACAGCCCAAGTCTGTGGTAACCACACAGCCCCAGTCTGTGGTAACCGTACAGCCCAAGTCTGTGGTAACCACACAGCCCCAGTCTGTGGTAACCACACAGCCCCAGTCTGTGGTAACCACACACCAGGTACAGCCCCAGTCTGTGGTAACCACATAGCCCCAGTCTGTGGTAACCGTACAGCCCCAGTCTGTGGTAACCGTACAGCCCCAGTCTGTGGTAACCGTACAGCCCCAGTCTGTGGTAACCGTACAGCCCCAGTCTGTGGTAACCACACAGCCCCAGTCTGTGGTAACCACACAGCCCCAGTCTGTGGTAACCACACAGCCCCAGTCTGTGGTAACCACACAGCCCCAGTCTGTGGTAACCACACAGCCCCAGTCTGTGGTAACCATACAGCAGGTACAGCCCCAGTCTGTGGTAACCATACACCAGGTACAGCCCCAGTCTGTGGTAACCACACACCAGGTACAGCCCAAGTCTGTGGTAACCACACAGCCCCAGTCTGTGGTAACCACACAGCCCCAGTCTGTGGTAACCACACAGCCCCAGTCTGTGGTAACCACACAGCCCCAGTCTGTGGTAACTGTACAGCCCCAGTCTGTGGTAACCGTACAGCCCCAGTCTGTGGTAACCGTACAGCCCCAGTCTGTGGTAACCGTACAGCCCCAGTCTGTGGTAACCACACAGACTGGTAACCGTACAGCCCCAGTCTGTGGTAACCGTACAGCCCCAGTCTGTGGTAACCGTACAGCAGGTACAGCCCCAGTCTGTGGTAACCGTACAGCCCCAGTCTGTGGTAACCGTACAGCCCCAGTCTGTGGTAACCGTACAGCCCCAGTCTGTGGTAACCACACAGCAGCTAGTATATATTGTGCACGGACAAGACCAGGCTGCCACAGCACCCGTACAAAATTTCACCCCTCCCTATTCCATTCAATTCACTCAGTGCCTACCCAGCACAGCAGCAGCCAATGAGCCGTCCTGTTAAAAAACATCTTTGTCCGTTTTTAAAAAAGGGCTGTATTTGCTAATTTGTCTAGCAGCACACCTAAAGGAAACATGATGAACTATTAACAGCCTCGAGTCAGCAGAAAAACTAAGTGTAGTTAACTGAAACGGCTGTTAGCCTGGATACAAACATGGATTGGCCTCATTTACTCTAGAACACTGTATGGGGGTTGGGGCCAGCCCTGAGTTCAAATACTATTTGAAAGTGAACATAAATTATCTGGGCTTGATTAAGCTTGCCGGGCACAATTTAACCAATAGAATAGTCCCAAAAAGTGCAAACCCCCCCACCCATCTGGCAATCCAGGCAGTCCCGAAGCAAATGCTCAAAGTATTTGAAAGATTCCAAAATGTAGTATTGGAACCCATGTCCGCTCTGTTGAGGGGTGGGTTGGTGTTGGTGCAGGGAAACAAGGGAGCATTGTAGAGATCTGCTGTGACTATGGAGCAGCCCCATCTCATGGGTATCACCCAGCAAACAACCCACAGAAACAGCGACTGAGTTGGCACCCTGCCACCACATCAGATAATCCCCCTCTCAGCACCTTCTCAGCTCCCCTTAAGAGACAGGGTTTCTAAAAAAACTCTCTTAAAAAAAAGGGGCTAAATACACAATATATTACAGAACATATTAGTTTTCTACACAAACAATTGAAAGTAGCATGTAAAAACAATACAGATAGTATGAACGTACTGTTATAATACAATCATCCGGACACTTCCTAGTTACAAGACTTTCTCAACATTTTCCAGAGTCAGAGAATCTGTCACAGAATTAACAGAACAGTCCCTCCAGCAAGCCAGTGTCATGGATTTCGGCCTACTGCTCACTGCATTGACAACAGCTATAGTTAAACAAAGCATTAATGCACTGACAACAGCTATAGTTAAACAAAGCATTAATGCACTGACAACAGCTATAGTTAGGCAGTCAGAGCATTACCAGAAATACACGCATTACCAGAAATACACCGCACGCCTCCTCTCAGGGGAGCGCCAAACAGAGCACAATGTGTCTGTCTGATTATATCTTGTAATATTGGACCTGTTCAGTACATATATAGAATTCATTACACATCACTTACCTTGACCTGTTCAGTACATATATAGAATTCATTACACATCACTTACCTTGCCAATAGAAACTACCAGGGCCTCCAACAACCACCCTGTTATTCTGTTGGAGAGAAGAAAGATAGAAAGAGAGAAAGAAAGAGCGAAAGAGAGAAAGAGCGAAAGAGAGAAAGAAAGAAAGAGCGAAAGAAAGAGAGAAAGAAAGAGCGAAAGAGAGAAAGAAAGAGAGAAAGAAAAAGGTTATTCTGAGAGAGAAAAAACAACACAAAATGATCTGAAAGTGAATCCAAACATTGTATAATAAGTAAGGGATAATCAAATGAGGGGATATGCGTTCTCTGGACAATAATGAAGAACGTGGAAGATTTATCTTCCAGAGAACGCATAGCCCCCGAGTTGATTATCCCTTTTATACCATGGCTATAATTTAACACGTTTTACAGCTAGAAATGTGTTAATTTGCAGGTAGAAATGTGCTCAAAATCCACTGAAGTAGCTAGCAAGTTACCTAGATAGCGACGGTGGTTACCTTGGTAACCAAACAAACAGACTTGCTAGTTTAGCTAACCAAACTATCAAGTTCTAACTTGTTATTATAAATAAAATCTAATTCAACAACGCCAATAATGTTTTCAACGCCAATAATGTTCAACTTTTGCTTTCAAAAGCAGCTCTAACATGTAAGAACTATAGCCAGTGAATTCTACCGCGCTGATATACAGTGCATTATAGGGAAACCGAAACATATCGACTCGGCCGTTTGATCATGCTTTTGCGGCACAGTCGATAGCGCGCTGGACTTCGGGCTAGAAGGTCGAGGGTTCGAGACCTGATCCCTGCTTGTTTCATTACATTATTCAACAATTCCATGGCATAATTAGGCAATGAGGCCTGAGAGGGTGTGGTGTATAGGCACGACACAACGCTGAGTTTTTATTGATCTATTGTTGTATGGAACACTGCACAGTAAAGTACACACCTTGACAAAGTCAATACTGAATCCAGCCTGACAGAATCCTTGTCCCTCTGGAGAGTTAGCATCTGTTCAGAGTAACACAAACACAGAACGATGTAATCATCTCTCAATGGTAGACCAGGTGGGGTGATTTATTAAAAAGACATTAGGGTCAGTATCCTGGATCCAAATAAGGCCTAATCCTGAACCAAAAAAAAGGCACTTCTTCGATGGAGATTCTCTTGGCTAGTTTCACGTCACTTACTAGATCGACAGGGAGAGTACTCCACCACGTCTCGTCCTTTCTTCAAGAAACACGTTCCAACAGGCTCTCGCTCGGAGAAGCTGTACGTGCTCCACTGGTAGAGAGGTGCACAGGCCTGAGAGAGACACAAACACCTCATGAGTACAGTCAACTACAGCAAGGACACGCAGTCACAGAGACAGATACCCGATTTAAAACTGGAATCCAGACTAAAGTTCTAGGACATTGGGAATCTGTCATGAGACTGTTCGCTAGCTAGCGCACTCAAGATTTGGTTCTGACCGTACCGTTCTGAGATAAGGACATGACACTCACCAGGATGTGTTGACCGTACCGTTCTGAGATAAGGACATGACACTCACCAGGATGTGTTGACCGTCTGACCGTACCGTTCTGAGATAAGGACATGACACTCACCAGGATGTGTTGACCGTACCGTTCTGAGATAAGGACATGACACTCACCAGGATGTGTTCACCGTCTGACCGTACCGTGGCTCCAAACCACTGGTTGGACTTGACCTCCATCTGGACTCCATCCATATTCTCGCGATCATCTGAAAGAGAAATCATTGTGGGGTTTTTAATGAAGAAACACCATCTCTTTAAAGGGATAACCCGCTCTTTTAACAACGCTACTCTAACAACGGTGTCATTTTCAATAGGGAACAATGTTTTCAAAACATTTTGCAACCGGTTATGAAAACAAGCTGTCCAGGTAGTCTCTCCCTGTTTCAGCCCATTTTCTTCCATTTGGTGCCTAACGAACATGCCCCCAGAATATCCACAGACAAATAGACTGGTAGATATTTGTTATTCCTGAACGTTGATAAATTGTAGGCAGCAGTAGCAGCTTTCATCGTCCTCCTGATCAGAGCCTGGAGATCAAACTACATTTTTCCTAGAGGAAATTACTCACAGGCAACACCCTGTAACAACCCCTGTCTAGCAAATACCGATCTAGCTGTGACACACACACACACACACACACACACACACACACACACACACACACACACACACACACACACACACACACACACACACACACACACACACACACACACACACACACACACACACACACACACACACACACACACACACACACACACACACACACACACACACGTTCCTCAATGAGGACAGCTGAACCTATAAATGACCCGTACTGTAGGTCCCTTAATCTCCAGACTTCCTATCAGACTGCTCTGTGGTTAGGGTTAACAATGGACTTCTGGCGTCTCGCCACGTGTAAGCCAAGTGAGACTATGGTTAACATGCCTGTAACATTGTCTTTATATGGGGTTGTGTCATGTTGATGTGGAAATTATACATCTTTGTAAACAAACCTGAAACATCAGATAGGACGAACAATTACAAAGACCGTTGAAATATCCTGTTAGCTGAACTGTAACCTTTATGTAGCAGGTGTAGGAAGACACCTGAGCGGAGTCCCCGCCTCCCATTTTTCAGGGGAAACGGAAGTCAGGTTGAAAATAGTGTATCCCTTAAAAACCAGAAACATCCGCTTTCTTCCGACTCCGCAGAGAGTAGCTGCAACGTTGCTGGTATCAAAATACCACGTGTGTGTTGAGGCAGAGTTGAAGTGGCTTATTGCTTAGTGCCTACTGGGTTAACAAAATAGAGGGTTACCTTAGTCTCGGAGCTGAGCGTGCAGAAATGACATATTACTGTAGACATAAAGACTTAAAAAAGGAAAGATTCACCCATTTTGAATGTTATATTGTTTGTGTGCATCTCTGAGTGATGTTCTATCTATTTCCTGGGTCATGTTTTCATGTCTGAGTTATTGCCGTTCAAGCTGACAGAAATCCGGCCGGTACGACGTAACACCGTGATAAAGTCTCTCTCACTACACTGGACGTCAAGCAGACAGAAATCCGTCCGGTACGACGTAACACCGTGATAAAGTCTCTCTCACTACACTGGACGTTAATAGGAATCCGACTTTTAGATGGTGAAAACGTCCATCGTACATGTCAGAGTTCCTGAGCGATGTCATAATGGGGGAGGGTGTCTTCTCTTTGTATCTTCCCACCTCGAGAAATGTGTAATTTAACAGAGCGTCCACCACATTTCTCCTATTTGTCTGCCTATTCAGTCCAGGGTGACGTTGTGAATGTCAGACTCCACTCTGTCAGGCACATTGAACAGCAGGTTGAACATGGTGAGATTGTAGACTAACTAGCTACTTCACATGTTGATACTGACTTTGACTGTCTTGTGTTTAGCTACGTTTGCTAGCTAGCCAGCCCATAGAGAGAGCATTGCATTGTGGGGTTTTGGAGTTGACTTGAGCTGTAACTGATTTCCACATGTTTCTACCAACCTTAATATAACGACAAAAATAAAACATTTGATGACATGGTTTCATTTAAATAAATGTTGATATCAAATAACTTCAGAAAATGACTTGCGATATCCACTGCCTAGAAATAAATCTATTCTACGCAGCTCTGTGCAGACACAGAGAGAGAGTTCTATTCTACGCAGCTCTGTGCAGACACAGGGAGAGAGTTCTATTGTATGTAGCTCTGTGCAGACACAGGGAGAGAGTTCTATTCTACGCAGCTCTGTGCAGACACAGGGAGAGAGTTCTATTGTATGTAGCTCTGTGCAGACACAGGGAGAGAGTTCTATTGTATGTAGCTCTGTGCAGACACAGGGAGAGAGTTCTATTCTACGCAGCTCTGTGCAGACACAGGGAGAGAGTTCTATTGTATGTAGCTCTGTGCAGACACAGGGAGAGAGTTCTATTCTACGCAGCTCTGTGCAGACACAGGGAGAGAGTTCTATTCTACGTAGCTCTGTGCAGACACAGGGAGAGAGTTCTATTCTACGCAGCTCTGTGCAGACACAGGGAGAGAGTTTCATATCTGACACACGTGGGAGGATACTTACTACCCTTCAGTGAAAACATACCACAGAGCTCTGTTCCTGTCGAACCATGACTAGAGCAAAACTCATAGGAACAACAACTAGCTCCTCCATGTTCCAGACTAGAGCACCAGTTAGAGGAGTAACATCCCAGCTCTAACCCAGACTAGAGCACCAGTTATAGGAGTAACATCCCAGCTCTAACCCAGACTAGAGCACCAGTTAGAGGAGTAACATCCCAGCTCCTGGCTAGCTCTAACCCAGACTAGAGCACCAGTTAGAGGAGTAACATCCCAGCTCTAACCCAGACTAGAGCACCAGTTAGAGGAGTAACATCCCAGCTCTAACCCAGACTAGAACACCAGTTAGAGGAGTAACATCCCAGCTCTAACCCAGAATAGAGCACCAGTTAGAGGAGTAACATCCCAGCTCTAACCCAGACTAGAGCACCAGTTAGAGGAGTAACATCCCAGCTCTAACCCAGACTAGAGCACCAGTTAGAGGAGTAACATCCCAGCTCTAACCCAGACTAGAGCACCAGTTAGAGGAGTAACATCCCAGCTCTAACCCAGACTAGAGCACCAGTTAGAGGAGTAACATCCCAGCTCTAACCCAGACTAGAGCACCAGTTGGAGGAGTAACATCCCAGCTCCTGGCTAGCTCTAACCCAGACTAGAGCACCAGTTGGAGGAGTAACATCCCAGCTCTAACCCAGACTAGAGCACCAGTTAGAGGAGTAACATCCCAGCTGTCCCCTCCTCTAGCCTGGTGACTAGACCCTTGGCTACACCTGGTCAAACATTACATCCACCCCTGGGTCCTCGATAATTATAGTTATTCTAATCTAGAGACTCTGGACAGCTGTAGAAATATATGTCAGTTTAGCCTGTCTTACCCTGAGGAAGACTATGGACAGCTGTAAATATATCTGCCAGTTTAGCCTGTCTTACCCTGAGGAAGACTATGGACAGCTGTAAATATATCTGCCAGTTTAACACGTCTAACCCTGAGGAAGACTCAGTGCCCGAAACATTGGTTCTCCAATAAATCAATGGGAGTAATTAGTTGGCTCTAATTTGGACTTTTTTTCCCCTAAAGGTTTGCCTGTCCACCAAGAGTAGACTGACGGAGCTGGAAAACAATATCTCATCTGACTGGGACAATCCAGGGAAGAACAGTCAGCAGGAGAAAGACTTTCCAGACCATGTGGTTAGCAAGAGAGTTTGGTAATGACCAAGCGGGATACAACCCCCTGAGCACACACTAATTACAGTACTTTTCCCCCCTGGCCCTAGGCTGCTTGGACACTAACACTAATCTCAACCAATGGCTGAGGCAGCCTCCCCTCACCTCTCAGTCTGCAGGATGACGATCAGCAATCACAAGGGTAGCCATTGTAACCATGTCGACACTTACGGCATCACAATAAGACCAGGAGGCCACTCAGGCACTGACCGGCAAACCATCCTAAAAAATAGCAGCAAACGGAGGAAAATATGGATAAACCATGACACGGAAACATATCTTTGGAGTTGTTTCCAAGTAACACAGGCAGAGTGTGGTTCAGACTTGGAAACAGTCACTTTTCTTCTACTTTCCAATAGTCTAGACTACAGTGGGCTTAGTCACTGGAATAGGGAAGTCATTTAACCTGTAGTTAAAAGTCTGTATGTGAGCTAAATCATTTTACTCTACAGTTGCCTATTAAAACACAACAAACAAACCAACGCTAGAAGGAAAACAATCAAAGTGGGCGGCAGGGTAGCCTAGTGGTTAGAGCGTTGGGCTAGTAACCGAAAGGTTGCAAGTTCAAATCCCCGAGCTGACAAGGTACAAATCTGTCGTTCTGCCCCTGAACAAGGCAGTTAAGCCACTGTTCCCCTGAACAAGGCAGTTAAGCCACTGTTCCTAGGCCGTCATTGAAAATAAGAGTTTGTTCTTAACTGACTTGCCTAGTTAAATAAAAAAATATATAAAAAAAAAAAGGTTAAATGTAAGTCGCTCTGGATAAGAGCGTCTGCTAAATGACTTAAATGTAATCAAAGTTGTACTGATAAAGAGTGGTGTAAATTGTTTTGAAAAAGAGTGGTGTAAATTGCACTGATAACGAGTGGTGTAAATTGCACTGATAAAGAGTGGTGTAAATTGCACTGATAAAGAGTGGTGTAAATTGTACTGATAAAGAGTGGTGTAAATTGCACTGATAAAGAGTGGTGTAAATTGCACTGATAAAGAGTGGTGTAAATTGAACTGATAAAGAGTGGTGTAAATTTCACAGGATAAAGAGTGGTGTAAATTTCACAGGATAAAGAGTGGTGTAAATTTCACAGGATAAAGAGTGGTGTAAATTGCACTGATAAAGAGTGGTGTAAATTGCACTGATAAAGAGTGGTGTAAATTGCACTGATAAAGAGTGGTGTAAATTGCACTGATAAAGAGTGGTGTAAATTGCACGGATAAAGAGTGGTGTAAATTGCACTGATAAAGAGTGGTGTAAATTGCACGGATAAAGAGTGGTGTAAATTGCACTGATAAAGAGTGGTGTAAATTGCACTGATAAAGAGTGGTGTAAATTGCACTGATAAAGAGTGGTGTAAATTGCACCGATAAAGAGTGGTGTAAATTGCACCGAAAAAGAGTGGTGTAAATTGCACCGAAAAAGAGTGGTGTAAATTGCACTGAAAAATAGTGGTGTAAATTGCACTGATAAAGAGTGGTGTAAATTGCACTGATAGAGTGGTGTAAATTGCACTGATAAAGAGTGGTGTAAATTGCACCGATAATGAGTGGTGTAAATTGCACCGATAAAGAGTGGTGTAAATTGCACTGAAAAAGAGTGGTGTAAATTGCACCAAAAAAGAGTGGTGTAAATTGCACTGAAAATAGTGGTGTAAATTGCACTGATAAAGAGTGGTGTAAATTGCACTGATAAAGAGTGGTGTAAATTTCACTGATAAAGAGTGGTGTAAATTGCACGGATAGAGTGGTGTAAATTGCACTGATAAAGAGTGGTGTAAATTGTACTGATAAAGAGTGGTGTAAAGTGTACTGATAAAGAGTGGTGTAAATTGTACTGATAAAGAGTGGTGTAAATTTCACAGGATAAACTGAATTATAAGCCAATGTTTTCCTAAATAGCTTAATGTGTGTCATTCATGGGGCTTGGTTTTGCATTGTGTGTGTGTGTGTGTGTGTGTGTGTGTGTGTGTGTGTGTGTGTGTGTGTGTGTGTGTGTGTTTGTTAGTTCATTTGTGCTGGGACAAACCTGAAACATGGACTGAAGTGCTGTAGTGTAAATATTAGTATATGCCGTGATGCATGTCTGTCTGCAATGGATGCTTCAAGAAATAACAAGTTACTGACTCATATACCCCCTGTTATAATGCAGAGCAGACAGTCCTTTAAAGGTACTGGTACTGGTACTCCCCCCCCCTCCGTCTCTCTCTCAAATCAACTTGGGAAACATGTTAACATTGCCAATGCAACTGAAATGGATAAACAAAAGTGAAATAAACAATACAAAATGAACAGTAAACATATGTCTATATACAGTGTTGTAATGATGTGCAAATAGTTAAAGAACAAAAGGGAAAATAAATCAACATGTCTGTCTGTCTGTCTGTCTGTCTGTCTGTCTGTCTGTCTGTCTGCCTGCCTGCCTGCCTGTGTAACCCTTAAGCTTAACATTGAGCATGTCTGCCCATCTCCAATAAAGGCTTCCTAGAAGAGTGAACATCTGCCTTTGCTCCGTCTTACATCCTAAAAACACTGAACGTACCTCATAAAAAAGGTCCTATTTCACATACACAATCAGTTTTTAATGTGGACATGACCCTTGACTGAAATAAATGGTCTTCACTTTGAATATCAATCTATAGTGAACCCTTCCTGTTCATCACCATGTAGAAGTCGAGAAAGGGGTCAAATCAATAAGATATATATATATATTTTGTAACAGACATACTCTACTCACCAGTATTGTCAAACTGTACTTGGGTACAGTCACTACTCTTCTGCCACGGGCAGGTATAGACTGCCCCTCGCTCCACCACGGTGGAAGCTGAGGAGGTGTTGGCTCTGGGAGCTCCTATAAGAATGTTTGACCTGAAGAAGAGAAACGGGCTTAGTCCAAATTCATGAAAACATGGCACCACACCTATTCTTCTACTGTAGCCTATTAGGGTCGCAAACAAAACTATGTCACATGATTAACGCCAAACACCCAGTTTAATAAGGCTACAGACTTACAGACTTAGAATACATATCATATTCAGTCACATTAACAATAGCATAATTCTACTTTCTCTCATCAAAGTTCAAATAAGGCTAATAGCCCCTATGGCAAAAGGTAATTCAAATATTATTATATAACTCAATCTTACTGCTTATTATTTGGCTGGAAAAAATCCACAGAAAATCCAAAATAACTTCCTTTCGGTCCAGAGAATACATAGGGCTTGTCAATATCCAGGTTGAAAGAGGTTGTCCACTGTAAACAAGACAGGATCGAAGCCAAAAATAAACAAAGTTTGCGACGTCGTTCCATCCCGACTGCTAAAGATCCAAGTCTGTAGCCTTATTAAACTGGGTGTGTGGTGGTGGTGGTGTGTTTTAGTTTGGGCGTTAAGACCTCAACTGCAATGAGTTCTTCCGTTCTTTTTGTAGTCGTTCTAATGATGATACACCGATGATACACCACACTCCATTTCCATAAATCCGGCGCCAGTTCAGTAAACCACTCCGCTAAACGGTTTCACTTCTTCACCAACATTACCAGAAAAAGAGTCCAATTCGAATCAACTCGTGTCATCTATCGTACAGTTCATGCGATACAACGTTACAAATCTCTGTTCGTGTTTAAAAAAAACTCGACAGCCCCCGCGTTGTTGTGTTGTGTTACAGCAACACTAAAAAAAAAATACTTCCGGGTCAAGGGAATTTCAGAAATATTCTAAATAAAAGTCCCCCACATATTAGTAGAAAGGTGTTATTATCATGTATCTATATTCACGATAAAATAAAAAAGAATTGTCTAAACATTAACAATGATTCATATTTGTTCATATTTAAGTGACATTTGCATTAAATGTGGGTTTTAAAACATGTTCCAAGCCAGGCCAAATAAATGCCCCCCAATTCAATACAATGTATATGAAATACACATTGGTTTATAGAGAGACAACTATTCTAGGTGCCAGAGTAAAAGTGGAGTCAGTTGGGATTACTCACTATGACCTGTAGAATCTATTTATATATGGTGTTATTTCATGGGTAACTGAGACCTATATGTCCAGCAACACTTTCTACTCCACCTAGTCCATTGGTCCCAATGCAATTGTATCTTTATTTAACTAGGCAAGTCAGTTAAGAACAAATTCTTATTTACAATGACGGCCTAGGAACAGTGGGTTAACTGCCTTGTTCAGGGGCAGAACGACAGATTTGTACCTTGTCAGCTCAGGGATTTGAACTTGCAACTTTTCAGTACTAGTCCAACGCTCTAACCACTAGGCTACCCTGCCGCCCCAATACACTATAGACCGATAAATTACATATTGGCTTATAGTGTAGTGTCCAGTGCCTCCATTTTAAGATGTTTTATAAGTCCAGCACCACTTGCTATGAGCTTGTTTTTTGTTCAAACTCACTTTTTCTTTGTATAATAGGGACTCTAGTTAGTAGACTGTACCCTGGTTATATGGACATACAACAATCAACACCTGTTGTATTCAGCATTTCACTGTAAGGTCTACTACACCTGTTGTATTCAGCATTTCACTGTAAGGTCTACTACACCTGTTGTATTCAGCATTTCACTGTAAGGTCTACTACACCTGTTGTATTCAGCATTTCACTGTAAGGTCTACTACACCTGTTGTATTCAGCATTTCACTGTGAGGTCTACTACACCTGTTGTATTCAGCATTTCACTGTAAGGTCTACTACACCTGTTGTATTCAGCATTTCACTGTAAGGTCTACCTACACCTGTTGTATTCAGCATTTCACTGTAAGGTCTACTACACCTGTTGTATTCAGCATTTCACTGTAAGGTCTACTACACCTGTTGTATTCAGCATTTCACTGTAAGGTCTACTACACCTGTTGTATTCAGCATTTCACTGTAAGGTCTACTACACCTGTTGTATTCAGCATTTCACTGTAAGGTCTACCTACACCTGTTGTATTCAGCATTTCACTGTAAGGTCTACCTACACCTGTTGTATTCAGCATTTCACTGTAAGGTCTACCTACACCTGTTGTATTCATCATTTTACTGTAAGGTCTACTACACCTGTTGTATTCAGCATTTCACTGTAAGGTCTACCTACACCTGTTGTATTCAGCATTTCACTGTAAGGTCTACCTACACCTGTTGTATTCATCATTTTACTGTAAGGTCTACCTACACCTGTTGTATCCAGCATTTCACTGTAAGGTCTACTACACCTGTTGTATTCAGCATTTCACTGTAAGGTCTACTACACCTGTTGTATTCAGCATTTCACTGTAAGGTCTACTACACCTGTTGTATTCAGCATTTCACTGTAAGGTCTACTACACCTGTTGTATTCAGCATTTCACTGTGAGGTCTACTACACCTGTTGTATTCAGCATTTCACTGTGAGGTCTACTACACCTGTTGTATTCAGCATTTCACTGTAAGGTCTACTACACCTGTTGTATTCAGCATTTCACTGTAAGGTCTACTACACCTGTTGTATTCAGCATTTCACTGTGAGGTCTACCTACATCTGTTGTATTCAGCATTTCACTGTGAGGTCTACTACACCTGTTGTATTCAGCATTTCACTGTGAGGTCTACTACACCTGTTGTATTCGACGCATGTGACAAATAAAATTTGATTTGAACTTCACACAGTCACTGAAGAGGAGTGGGACAACATTCCACAATCATCAGCCTGATCAATTCTCATTCAAAGAAGATGTGTCGCGTTGCATGAGGCAAATGGTGGGGATGGCAAATGGTCACACCAGATACTGACTGGTTTTCTGATCCACACCCCTACTGTTTTTTTAAGGTATCTGTGATCAGCAGATGCATATCTGTATTCCCAGTCATGTGAAATCCATAGATTAGGACCTAATGAATTTATTTCAATTGACTGATTTCCTTATATAAACTGTAACTCAATAAAATCTTAGAAATTGTTGAAATTATATTTTTGTTCAGTATATATATACAAAGTTTATAGAGTTAACTTAGATTATGTATGTATAACGTTTTCTAAATGACGAAATATTAGATGAATTTACCTCAATATCGTTTTGTTAGTGAATTAAACATTTCAGACAGATAACATTTTTAGTTGAGCAAGAGTAGTGGCAGCCATGGAACTTGTAGGAAAAACAATTGTGACAAAAAAATGGTTTCTGTGAGAATTACAGGGGGGGGGCTAGTTCTCCCTGGGTAGCTTGTTACTCTACTAGAATAAAAAGATTGGATGGAAACCTGATTATTTTAAGAACAAAATCTATGTGATGATCGGGGCGACACTAGCCTCGTCGCAAAACGGTAGCAATAGGATAATGCCTCAAGAAAGATTTAACCGAAACGCTTGGCCCGTTGCACGTTTTGGCAGGTAAGACTGGCTCATTTAAATGTATGTAAAGTCTGCAGCCTTCTCATCATTAGGATAATGTAGGAAAAATCTGCAGCCTTCTCATCGTTAGGATAATGTAGGAAAAATCTGCATCCTTCTCATCGTTAGGATAATGTAGGTTATTTATAAATATGGCAGTCAGTTAAAACTCCATCTACTGATCACATTGTTTCCATGGTTTCGCTTTAGCAGTTAGCTTCTCATCTAATCATCTCGGAATTTGGCCCCTCCACTATAAGGCAAGACAAGACTGCCGTTTTGTTTCACACTGGAAGCAAACAAAGAGCTGGCTAAAAATAGTTTGTTTAATGTCTTGGAATTAAGATATAGTCCTGAATTAGTTAGTCAGCAGAGAGTTAAAGCGACAGTACAAAAGTGCAGAATGAACCCTGTTTTTTTATGGACACAAATAATCAATAGTCGTTCCCTGTACACTGCTATGCTATATGTGTACCATATAGTGTCCCGGGGCATCACGCAAACCTATTTGACCACAGTAAAAGTCCAGCAACACTTCCTGTCCAGCAACACTTCCTGTCCATCAACACTTCCTATGACCTAGCGTTTATTTCTAACTCTTCTGTTTGGTACAGAAAATGGTGTACGGTGCAATATGTATGTCCAATATGAAAATCAGATTGGATTCAAACCGATAGTCCGGTGATGCTCCTTGGGGTGTAAACTCTGGTGGATTTGGAAAGCAGAAGTGCTCCTGTGTAGAATGAACACCCATGTTACTGTGACACAACATAGAGAGAAGTGTGTACAGTGCAGTAAAAGATAGGAGTACAGACACACACAAAAAACAATCACTATGAAGCAATCTAAATGTCCCATAGGAAACATCGAGCAATATGAATGAGCTAATTAACAATGGGATTTAAAAGTGTTTCCTGAAGTTGATTATTATAATTATTATTATTATTAAATATATTATTAATGTTATTACTGTTATTATTAATAGTAGCATTATAAGTCATGTTTAGTTATTTATATTACTGATGTTACCATGACAACTATCTAGTAATCATTACTTTTAATGCTGTTAACAATATCAATGCTATAATATTATTTGTGCTATAAAGGCAATTCACTTTTTTTTCCGTTTTTTATGTTGTTAATTAAACAACATTCTAAATCTGCTCAACATTTCCTCATAAAATGTTATACATTTGGCCCATTTGTATTATTATTTTTATCCTCTTCATTGCCGGAGTTTTATTTTGAGGTGAAATTGCCGAGGTGACGGTTTTATTTTTGCTAGGTCTTGCCTTGTTTATTATTGTTGGCGGAATGGAGGTCTAATCTCGCTCTTGAATTTTTACGTGACATTTTTGGAATCAACTCCGTCTGTCAAAATGGGAGACCGCTCAGAGATCAGCATTCCGTTGAAAGGGTCAATGAGGGAGTTCTATTCCGCTGGTCTGGATTAAACCGGGCAATGGCCCGGCACGTCATCGGCGAAAGCGGAGAGGGAGGAGCGCTCGTTTCAAATCAAACAATCTACGCCGCCCGGTCATGTTGTCAACAAGGCAGCATGGTGCATTGTCTAACTAGTTTTCACTGGGAAGGTATATACAGCGTTTTTTATATATATAAAAAAAACAGTCACTTTTGCATGTGAAAACACAGAATCCTACTCATCACTGATCACTCCTCCACGTGCTTAATTAAGTCACTTCTGTTTTTAGCCGAGTTGAAGCGGGGAACCTGGCTCATGCCCGGGAGGCAGCCCGGTTTCAACGAACACAATCACTTTTCACCTGATATAAACTCCTCCCTCGGGGTAAACCGGGCCAGATAAACAAACGCCCTCAATGAGTGGATAACGCCGCGCACTGTCATGAAAAACTTTTATCCAATCCACTCCAGAAGTGATGGAAGCAACGAGAATGAGTGTCCAACGAACCTCTGATTTTACAATGAATTAATTAAATTCTTAATGATTAGCAAATTACTGGACAATCATGTATTTGTTCTTCCTCATTTATTTTAATACAAGTTTGTCATTTCAAAATCATGATTTTGTTAGCCTACCTTATTCTCTAACGAGACAAGGGAAATTAAATACAATCTCAGTTGTACAAAGTACATACATTTCCCCCTCAAATAGCATTCCAGAGTATTTTTGGACACAGTGGGCACAATGGCAGTTAGTTAGAGCTTGTTGTGTAATAGCTGTGAGTCATTTGGGTAAAGCTTGTCTAAATCCTAGATGACTAACGAGTTGCTGGACATATTTTGGTCGTATTTGGTCTGATCCAGCCTCATACGGGCTTGCGTCCCAAATAGCACACTGGCATCCATTACTTTTGACCAGGGCCCTATGGCACCATATTCCCAACATAGGGCTCTGGTCAAAAGTAGTGCACAATGGGGTCCTGGGTCAAAAGTAGTGCACTATATAGGGAATAGTGGGTTATTTGGGAGGTAGAAAAGTCTCAGAGGCAGTTTACGATGAAGTAAACTCACAGGAATGTGTGGCAAAAAAAAAAACCTGGGAATGTCGAATCCTGTGTAAGAAGATGGAGTGAGTAGAGCAGGGTGGGATGAAGAGATGCAAAGGGTCAGGAAAGACGGAGGGGAGGTATAAAGGAATGTTGACTGATTTTATATGTTGTGTTTGGCAGACACTGTCCTTTGCTTTAATAGATGATTGAATTACAGTACTGTCTTTCGGAAAAACATTTAACAGACATTTTAACTGTCTAACATACACACTATATGAGGTAATGATAACTTAAAGGACACAAAGTTATTGATGAATAGCAGAAAGGAGATTTTGAGATTTTGGTCAGAGCTTTTCCTCTAGATGATATAGATTTAAGTCTCTGTGGTTTAATGTGCAGCATGTAGTTTGTCGTGAAGTTATTACATACAGGAAATGTTTTAAAAATACTACAAATGCTAAATGAGTTAAAATCAAATCAAATTTCAAATCAAATTTATTTATAAAGCCCTTCTTACATCAGCTGATATCTCAAAGTGCTGTACAGAAACCCAGCCTAAAACCCCAAACAGCAAGCAATGCAGGTGTAGAAGGACGGTGGCTAGGGAAAAACTCTCTAGAAAGGCCAAAACCTAGGAAGAAACCTAGAGAGGAACCAGGCTATGAGGGGTGGCCAGTCCTCTTCTGGCTGTGCCGGGTGGAGATTATAACAGAACATGGCCAAGATGTTCAAATGTTCATAAATAACCAGCATGGTCAAATAATAATAATCACAGTAGTTGTCGAGGGTGCAACAAGTCAGCACCTCAGGAGTAAATGTCAGTTGGCTTTCCATTGCCGATCATTGAGAGTATCTCTACCGAGTGTTAACTCTAGAGAGTTAAAAACAGCAGGTCTGGGACAGGTAGAATGTCCAGTTGTAATCTAGAAAGGTTTATTATTCCCTGAAAATATTGTTGCAGGCAGCATGACTGACTGAGCCTCAGCCCCGTCAACGATGACAGTATTTACACATTAAAATGAGTGTGGGCTTTTCCTTTTCATTGAAAAGACAATCTGTCCTTTGTATTGTGGCCCAGGCCAGTCATGCATGTGCCTGTGGAGTTTATCTGACCATGTGACTCAGCATGAATCCCTTCCATGGGTAGTGTCTCATATGGCACCCTATTCCCTATGAAGTGCACTACTTTAGACCAGAGGCCTATGGGCCCTGGTCAGAAATAGGACTCTGGTCAAAAGTAGTACACTATATAAGCAATGAGGTGCCATTCGCGGCACCGGTCAATGATTGTGCTGGACTTGGACTGACTGCATGGGCACATTTCCTAATGACAAAAGACAAGTGAACTGCCAATTTCAAAGGGCATTATTACAGGATCATAGGATAAATGCCAGGGGTAATGATGTCAAGCCCTACTATAGATGCCAGGGGTAATGATGCCAAGCCCTACTATAGAGGCAAGGGGTAATGATGCCAAGCCCTACTATAGTATAGATGCCAGGGGTAATGATGTCAAGCCCTACTATAGTATAGATGACAGGGGTAATGATGCCAAGTCCTACTATAGTATAGATGCCAGGGGTAATGATGTCAAGCCCTACCATAGTATAGATGCCAGGGGTAATGATGCCAAGCCCTACTACAGTATAGATGCCAGGGGTAATGATGCCAAGCCCTACTATAGTATAGATGCCAGGGGTAATGATGTCAAGCCCTACTATAGTATAGATGCCAGGGGTAATGATGCCAAGCCCTACTATAGATGCCAGGGGTAATGATGCCAAGCCCTACTATAGTATAGATGCCAGGGGTAATGATGTCAAGCCCTACTATAGATGCCAGGGGTAATGATGCCAAGCCCTACTATAGATGCCAGGGGTAATGATGTCAAGCCCTACTATAGTATAGATGCCAGGGGTAATGATACCAAGCCCTACTATAGTATAGATGCCAGGGGTAATGATGCCAAGCCCTACTATAGTATAGATGCCAGGGGTAATGATGCCAAGCCCTACTATAGTATAGATGCCAGGTGTAATGATGTCAAGCCCTACTATAGATGCCAGGGGTAATGATGCCAAGCCCTACTATAGATGCCAGGGGTAATGATGCCAAGCCCTACTATAGTATAGATGCCAGGGGTAATGATGCCAAGCCCTACTATAGATGCCAGGGGTAATGATGCCAAGCCCTACTATAGTATAGATGCCAGGGGTAATGATGTCAAGCCCTACTATAGATGCCAGGGGTAATGATGCCAAGCCCTACTATAGATGCCAGGGGTAATGATGCCAAGCCCTACTATAGTATAGATGCCAGGGGTAATGATGCCAAGCCCTACTATAGTATAGATGCCAGGGGTAATGATGCCAAGCCCTACTATAGTATAGATGCCAGGGGTAATGATGCCAAGCCCTACTATAGTATAGATGCCAGGGGTAATGGTGCCAAGCCCTACTATAGTATAGATGCCAGGGGCAATGATTCCAAGCCCTACTATAGTATTGATGCCAGGGGTAATGATGCCACGCCCTACTATAGTATAGATGCCAGGGGTAATGATGCCAAGCCCTACTATAGATGCCAGGGGTAATGATGCCAAGCCCTACTATAGTATAGATGCCAGGGGTAATGATGCCAAGCCCTACTATAGTATAGATGCCAGGGGTAATGATGCCAAGCCCTACTATAGTATAGATGCCAGGGGTAATGATGCCAAGCCCTACTATAGTATAGATGCCAGGGGTAATGATGCCAAGCCCTACTATAGTATAGATGCCAGGGGTAATGATGCCAAGCCCTACTATAGTATAGATGCCAGGGGTAATGGTGCCAAGCCCTACTATAGTATAGATGCCAGGGGCAATGATTCCAAGCCCTACTACAGTATAGATGCCAGGGGTAATGATTCCAAGCCCTACTATAGTATTGATGCCAGGGGTAATGGTGCCAAGCCCTACTATAGTATAGATGCCAGGGGTAATGATGCCAAGCCCTACTATAGTATAGATGCCAGGGGTAATGATGCCAAGCCCTACTATAGATGCCAGGGGTAATGATGCCAAGCCCTACTATAGTATAGATGCCAGGGGTAATGATGCCAAGCCCTACTATAGTATAGATGCCAGGGGTAATGATGCCAAGCCCTACTATAGTATAGATGCCAGGGGTAATGATGCCAAGCCCTACTATAGTATAGATGCCAGGGGTAATGATGCCAAGCCCTACTATAGTATAGATGCCAGGGGTAATGATGCCAAGCCCTACTATAGTATAGATGCCAGGGGTAATGGTGCCAAGCCCTACTATAGTATAGATGCCAGGGGCAATGATTCCAAGCCCTACTACAGTATAGATGCCAGGGGTAATGATTCCAAGCCCTACTATAGTATTGATGCCAGGGGTAATGGTGCCAAGCCCTACTATAGTATAGATGCCAGGGGTAATGATGCCAAGCCCTACTATAGTATAGATGCCAGGGGTAATGATGCCAAGCCCTACTATAGATGCCAGGGGTAATGATGCCAAGCCCTACTATAGTATAGATGCCAGGGGTAATGATGCCAAGCCCTACTATAGTATTGATGCCAGGGGTAATGATGCCAAGCCCTACTATAGTATTGATGCCAGGGGTAATGATGCCAAGCCCTACTATAGTATTGATGCCAGGGGTAATGATGCCAAGCCCTACTATAGTATAGATGCCAGGGTTAATGATGCCAAGCCCTACTATAGTATTGATGCCAGGGGTAATGATGCCAAGCCCTACTATAGTATAGATGCCAGGGGTAATGATGCCAAGCCCTACTATAGTATAGATGCCAGGGGTAATGATGCCAAGCCCTTTCACTATGTCTTCTAGAACCTGATTCACACAGTCATTCCCCTGTCTGTCTTTCACTCTGTCTTCTAGAACCCGTTTTACCCATTCCCCTGTCTGTCTTTCACTATGTCTTCTAGAACCCGTTTTACCCATTCCCCTGTCTGTCTTTCACTATGTCTTCTAGAACCCGTTTTACCCATTCCCCTGTCTGTCACTATGTCTACTAGAACCCGTTTTACCCATTCCCCTGTCTGTCTGTCACTATGTCTACTAGAACCCGTTTTACCCATTCCCCTGTCTGTCTTTCACTATGTCTTCTAGAACCCGTTTTACCCATTCCCCTGTCTGTCACTATGTCTTCTAGAACCCGTTTTACCCATTCCCCTGTCTGTCACTATGTCTTCTAGAACCCGTTTTACCCATTCCCCTGTCTGTCACTATGTCTTCTAGAACCCGTTTTACCCATTCCCCTGTCTGTCACTATGTCTACTAGAACCCGTTTTACCCATTCCCCCTGTCTGTCTGTCACTATGTCTACTAGAACCCGTTTTACCCATTCCCCTGTCTGTCACTATGTCTACTAGAACCCGTTTTACCCATTCCCCTGTCTGTCTTTCACTATGTCTTCTAGAACCCGTTTTACCCATTCCCCTGTCTGTCACTATGTCTTCTAGAACCCGTTTTACCCATTCCCCTGTCTGTCTGTCACTATGTCTTCTAGAACCCGTTTTACCCATTCCCCTGTCTGTCTGTCACTATGTCTACTAGAACCCGTTTTACCCATTCCCCTGTCTGTCTGTCACTATGTCTTCTAGAACCCGTTTTACCCATTCCCCTGTCTGTCTGTCACTATGTCTACTAGAACCAGTTTTACCCATTCCCCTGTCTGTCTGTCACTATGTCTTCTAAAACCCGTTTTACCCATTCCCCTGTCTGTCTGTCACTATGTCTTCTAGAACCCGTTTTACCCATTCCCCTGTCTGTCTGTCACTATGTTTACTAGAACCCGTTTTACCCATTCCCCTGTCTGTCTGTCACTATGTCTTCTAGAACCCGTTTTACCCATTCCCCTGTCTGTCTGTCACTATGTCTTCTAGAACCCGTTTTACCCATTCCCCTGTCTGTCACTATGTCTTCTAGAACCCGTTTTACCCATTCCCCTGTCTGTCACTATGTCTACTAGAACCCGTTTTACCCATTCCCCTGTCTGTCTGTCACTATGTCTACTAGAACCCGTTTTACCCATTCCCCTGTCTGTCTGTCACTATGTCTTCTAGAACCCGTTTTACCCATTCCCCTGTCTGTCACTATGTCTACTAGAACCCGTTTTACCCATTCCCCTGTCTGTCACTATGTCTACTAGAACCCGTTTTACCCATTCCCCTGTCTGTCTGTCACTATGTCTACTAGAACCCGTTTTACCCATTCCCCTGTCTGTCTGTCACTATGTCTACTAGAACCCGTTTTACCCATTCCCCTGTCTGTCTGTCACTATGTCTTCTAGAACCCGTTTTACCCATTCCCCTGTCTGTCTTTCACTATGTCTTCTAGAACCCGTTTTACCCATTCCCCTGTCTGTCACTATGTCTTCTAGAACCCGTTTTACCCATTCCCCTGTCTGTCTGTCACTATGTCTACTAGAACCCGTTTTACCCATTCCCCTGTCTGTCTGTCACTATGTCTTCTAGAACCCGTTTTACCCATTCCCCTGTCTGTCACTATGTCTTCTAGAACCCGTTTTACCCATTCCCCTGTCTGTCTGTCACTATGTCTACTAGAACCCGTTTTACCCATTCCCGTGTCTGTCACTATGTCTTCTAGAACCCGTTTTACCCATTCCCCTGTCTGTCTGTCACTATGTCTACTAGAACCCGTTTTACCCATTCCCCTGTCTGTCACTATGTCTACTAGAACCCGTTTTACCCATTCCCCTGTCTGTCTGTCACTATGTCTACTAGAACCCGTTTTACCCATTCCCCTGTCTGTCTTTCACTATGTCTTCTAGAACCCGTTTTACCCATTCCCCTGTCTGTCACTATGTCTTCTAGAACCCGTTTTACCCATTCCCCTGTCTGTCACTATGTCTTCTAGAACCCGTTTTACCCATTCCCCTGTCTGTCACTATGTCTTCTAGAACCCGTTTTACCCATTCCCCTGTCTGTCTGTCACTATGTCTACTAGAACCCGTTTTACCCATTCCCCTGTCTGTCTGTCACTATGTCTTCTAGAACCCGTTTTACCCATTCCCCTGTCTGTCTGTCACTAGGTCTACTAGAACCCGTTTTACCCATTCCCCTGTCTGTCACTATGTCTTCTAGAACCCGTTTTACCCATTCCCCTGTCTGTCTGTCACTATGTCTACTAGAACCCGTTTTACCCATTCCCCTGTCTGTCACTATGTCTTCTAGAACCCGTTTTACCCATTCCCCTGTCTGTCACTATGTCTACTAGAACCCGTTTTACCCATTCCCCTGTCTGTCACTATGTCTTCTAGAACCCGTTTTACCCATTCCCCTGTCTGTCACTATGTCTTCTAGAACCCGTTTTACCCATTCCCCTGTCTGTCTGTCACTATGTCTACTAGAACCCGTTTTACCCATTCCCCTGTCTGTCACTATGTCTTCTAAAACCCGTTTTACCCATTCCCCTGTCTGTCTGTCACTATGTCTACTAGAACCCGTTTTACCCATTCCCCTGTCTGTCACTATGTCTTCTAGAACCCGTTTTACCCATTCCCCTGTCTGTCACTATGTCTACTAGAACCCGTTTTACCCATTCCCCTGTCTGTCTTTCACTATGTCTTCTAGAACCCGTTTTACCCATTCCCCTGTCTGTCACTATGTCTTCTAGAACCCGTTTTACCCATTCCCCTGTCTGTCACTATGTCTTCTAGAACCCGTTTTACCCATTCCCCTGTCTTTCACTATGTCTTCTAGAACCCGTTTTACCCATTCCCCTGTCTGTCACTATGTCTTCTAGAACCCGTTTTACCCATTCCCCTGTCTGTCTGTCACTAGGTCTACTAGAACCCGTTTTACCCATTCCCCTGTCTGTCTGTCACTATGTCTTCTAGAACCCGTTTTACCCATTCCCCTGTCTGTCTGTCACTAGGTCTACTAGAACCCGTTTTACCCATTCCCCTGTCTGTCACTATGTCTTCTAGAACCCGTTTTACCCATTCCCCTGTCTGTCTGTCACTATGTCTACTAGAACCCGTTTTACCCATTCCCCTGTCTGTCACTATGTCTTCTAGAACCCGTTTTACCCATTCCCCTGTCTGTCACTATGTCTACTAGAACCCGTTTTACCCATTCCCCTGTCTGTCACTATGTCTTCTAGAACCCGTTTTACCCATTCCCCTGTCTGTCACTATGTCTTCTAGAACCCGTTTTACCCATTCCCCTGTCTGTCACTATGTCTACTAGAACCCGTTTTACCCATTCCCCTGTCTGTCTTTCACTATGTCTTCTAGAACCCGTTTTACCCATTCCCCTGTCTGTCACTATGTCTTCTAGAACCCGTTTTACCCATTCCCCTGTCTGTCTGTCACTATGTCTACTAGAACCCGTTTTACCCATTCCCCTGTCTGTCACTATGTCTACTAGAACCCGTTTTACCCATTCCCCTGTCTGTCACTATGTCTTCTAGAACCCGTTTTACCCATTCCCCTGTCTGTCACTATGTCTTCTAGAACCCGTTTTACCCATTCCCCTGTCTGTCTGTCACTATGTCTACTAGAACCCGTTTTACCCATTCCCCTGTCTGTCACTATGTCTTCTAGAACCCGTTTTACCCATTCCCCTGTCTGTCTGTCACTATGTCTACTAGAACCCGTTTTACCCATTCCCCTGTCTGTCACTATGTCTTCTAGAACCCGTTTTACCCATTCCCCTGTCTGTCACTATGTCTACTAGAACCCGTTTTACCCATTCCCCTGTCTGTCTTTCACTATGTCTTCTAGAACCCGTTTTACCCATTCCCCTGTCTGTCACTATGTCTTCTAGAACCCGTTTTACCCATTCCCCTGTCTGTCACTATGTCTTCTAGAACCCGTTTTACCCATTCCCCTGTCTTTCACTATGTCTTCTAGAACCCGTTTTACCCATTCCCCTGTCTGTCACTATGTCTTCTAGAACCCGTTTTACCCATTCCCCTGTCTGTCTGTCACTAGGTCTACTAGAACCCGTTTTACCCATTCCCCTGTCTGTCTGTCACTATGTCTACTAGAACCCGTTTTACCCATTCCCCTGTCTGTCACTATGTCTTCTAGAACCCGTTTTACCCATTCCCCTGTCTGTCACTATGTCTTCTAGAACCCGTTTTACCCATTCCCCTGTCTGTCACTATGTCTACTAGAACCCGTTTTACCCATTCCCCTGTCTGTCTTTCACTATGTCTTCTAGAACCCGTTTTACCCATTCCCCTGTCTGTCACTATGTCTTCTAGAACCCGTTTTACCCATTCCCCTGTCTGTCTGTCACTATGTCTACTAGAACCCGTTTTACCCATTCCCCTGTCTGTCACTATGTCTACTAGAACCCGTTTTACCCATTCCCCTGTCTGTCACTATGTCTTCTAGAACCCGTTTTACCCATTCCCCTGTCTGTCACTATGTCTTCTAGAACCCGTTTTACCCATTCCCCTGTCTGTCTGTCACTATGTCTACTAGAACCCGTTTTACCCATTCCCCTGTCTGTCACTATGTCTTCTAGAACCCGTTTTACCCATTCCCCTGTCTGTCACTATGTCTTCTAGAACCCGTTTTACCCATTCCCCTGTCTGTCACTATGTCTTCTAGAACCCGTTTTACCCATTCCCCTGTCTTTCACTATGTCTTCTAGAACCCGTTTTACCCATTCCCCTGTCTGTCACTATGTCTTCTAGAACCCGTTTTACCCATTCCCCTGTCTGTCTGTCACTAGGTCTACTAGAACCCGTTTTACCCATTCCCCTGTCTGTCTGTCACTATGTCTTCTAGAACCCGTTTTACCCATTCCCCTGTCTGTCTGTCACTAGGTCTACTAGAACCCGTTTTACCCATTCCCCTGTCTGTCACTATGTCTTCTAGAACCCGTTTTACCCATTCCCCTGTCTGTCTGTCACTATGTCTACTAGAACCCGTTTTACCCATTCCCCTGTCTGTCACTATGTCTTCTAGAACCCGTTTTACCCATTCCCCTGTCTGTCACTATGTCTACTAGAACCCGTTTTACCCATTCCCCTGTCTGTCACTATGTCTTCTAGAACCCGTTTTACCCATTCCCCTGTCTGTCACTATGTCTTCTAGAACCCGTTTTACCCATTCCCCTGTCTGTCACTATGTCTACTAGAACCCGTTTTACCCATTCCCCTGTCTGTCTTTCACTATGTCTACTAGAACCCGTTTTACCCATTCCCCTGTCTGTCTTTCACTATGTCTTCTAGAACCCGTTTTACCCATTCCCCTGTCTGTCACTATGTCTTCTAGAACCCGTTTTACCCATTCCCCTGTCTGTCTGTCACTAGGTCTACTAGAACCCGTTTTACCCATTCCCCTGTCTGTCACTATGTCTTCTAGAACCCGTTTTACCCATTCCCCTGTCTGTCACTATGTCTACTAGAACCCGTTTTACCCATTCCCCTGTCTGTCTTTCACTATGTCTTCTAGAACCCGTTTTACCCATTCCCCTGTCTGTCACTATGTCTTCTAGAACCCGTTTTACCCATTCCCCTGTCTGTCACTATGTCTTCTAGAACCCGTTTTACCCATTCCCCTGTCTTTCACTATGTCTTCTAGAACCCGTTTTACCCATTCCCCTGTCTGTCACTATGTCTTCTAGAACCCGTTTTACCCATTCCCCTGTCTGTCTGTCACTAGGTCTACTAGAACCCGTTTTACCCATTCCCCTGTCTGTCTGTCACTATGTCTTCTAGAACCCGTTTTACCCATTCCCCTGTCTGTCTGTCACTAGGTCTACTAGAACCCGTTTTACCCATTCCCCTGTCTGTCACTATGTCTTCTAGAACCCGTTTTACCCATTCCCCTGTCTGTCTGTCACTATGTCTACTAGAACCCGTTTTACCCATTCCCCTGTCTGTCACTATGTCTTCTAGAACCCGTTTTACCCATTCCCCTGTCTGTCACTATGTCTACTAGAACCCGTTTTACCCATTCCCCTGTCTGTCACTATGTCTTCTAGAACCCGTTTTACCCATTCCCCTGTCTGTCACTATGTCTTCTAGAACCCGTTTTACCCATTCCCCTGTCTGTCACTATGTCTACTAGAACCCGTTTTACCCATTCCCCTGTCTGTCTTTCACTATGTCTACTAGAACCCGTTTTACCCATTCCCCTGTCTGTCTTTCACTATGTCTTCTAGAACCCGTTTTACCCATTCCCCTGTCTGTCACTATGTCTTCTAGAACCCGTTTTACCCATTCCCCTGTCTGTCTGTCACTAGGTCTACTAGAACCCGTTTTACCCATTCCCCTGTCTGTCACTATGTCTTCTAGAACCCGTTTTACCCATTCCCCTGTCTGTCACTATGTCTACTAGAACCCGTTTTACCCATTCCCCTGTCTGTCTTTCACTATGTCTTCTAGAACCCGTTTTACCCATTCCCCTGTCTGTCACTATGTCTTCTAGAACCCGTTTTACCCATTCCCCTGTCTGTCACTATGTCTTCTAGAACCCGTTTTACCCATTCCCCTGTCTTTCACTATGTCTTCTAGAACCCGTTTTACCCATTCCCCTGTCTGTCACTATGTCTTCTAGAACCCGTTTTACCCATTCCCCTGTCTGTCTGTCACTAGGTCTACTAGAACCCGTTTTACCCATTCCCCTGTCTGTCTGTCACTATGTCTTCTAGAACCCGTTTTACCCATTCCCCTGTCTGTCTGTCACTAGGTCTACTAGAACCCGTTTTACCCATTCCCCTGTCTGTCACTATGTCTTCTAGAACCCGTTTTACCCATTCCCCTGTCTGTCTGTCACTATGTCTACTAGAACCCGTTTTACCCATTCCCCTGTCTGTCACTATGTCTTCTAGAACCCGTTTTACCCATTCCCCTGTCTGTCACTATGTCTACTAGAACCCGTTTTACCCATTCCCCTGTCTGTCACTATGTCTTCTAGAACCCGTTTTACCCATTCCCCTGTCTGTCACTATGTCTTCTAGAACCCGTTTTACCCATTCCCCTGTCTGTCACTATGTCTACTAGAACCCGTTTTACCCATTCCCCTGTCTGTCTTTCACTATGTCTACTAGAACCCGTTTTACCCATTCCCCTGTCTGTCTTTCACTATGTCTTCTAGAACCCGTTTTACCCATTCCCCTGTCTGTCACTATGTCTTCTAGAACCCGTTTTACCCATTCCCCTGTCTGTCTGTCACTAGGTCTACTAGAACCCGTTTTACCCATTCCCCTGTCTGTCACTATGTCTTCTAGAACCCGTTTTACCCATTCCCCTGTCTTTCACTATGTCTTCTAGAACCCGTTTTACCCATTCCCCTGTCTGTCACTAGGTCTTCTAGAATCCTCTACATATTCATTCACCATATATATACACACGTCCTATACATTCCTATCCTGATACAGAAATGCAAATTCATTTAAACATAATTAATGTGTGAAGTCCCAATGATATCTCTGTAACCTTTCTTTGTATTTTCTAATTAAGCATGAATGACACAAAAGACACATTTAAAAAGGGGAGGAAATTCAGTATTAACCCACGAACTCCAGATAAATAGTGCTACATTTAAATAAAGCTGTCAGAAAAGCCACTATTTATAAAACACTTAGTCAACTATTTAGGCCATGATTACAACTTATTAACATCGAATCAAAATCACAAGGAGTAAAATACCTTGCTTTACATGAATAAAAAAAAATACTCTAAATCAATATAACCAACCCGATAAATATTTCATTTAGAAAACATTCACACTGACTTCTGATCAGGTTTAAATTAAAGCCGTATGAAGGAAAAGACATGGCAGATCAGCACATGAAATAAGAATGACAATCTCCTGTTATTAACTGGGATTTCTGAGTGGCAGACAGTCAGCCGCATTAAAAAACAACAACATTCATTTGTTAAAGGAGGAAAACAGAGTTGGTAAAGTTGCTCCTCTGATAGTTTTGCTGGAGAAAGGATCTTTGTCTTTTGGACGGCAGGCTGAGGAACAAAGAGGGCTGTGAGATTCCCATGACGAGGTTGTTATTGTGGAACATCATCATTCACTTTTAATCCTTTTGTACTGTTGTCCATGGAATGAGACGCCCAAACTCCAGGGACAATGCAACACAAATAAGTTGTGCTCAATTCAAATGAGCCGATTTCTATTTGATTCAATTCAAACGAGCCGATTTCTATTTGATTCAATTCAAACGAGCCGATTCAGTTAAATTCAGCCCTTGTCTTATTGGTCCAGATCCAGCGTGTCGAGCTCCTCCTCTACCTCGTCCAGGTCATCTCCAGTGAACAGGTTCTCGTCTACAGGGACATCCTCCGTGTCCCCCTCTCCGTCCACTCCGTTCTCCTCCACCTCTCCACCACAAGCCTCACTCAGTTTGTCTGCATGGAGGAGAAGAGCAGCAGAGGGATTTATTCAGCGATGTGAAACGGTCAAAAAAAAAAAAAAAAAAAAACGTTGACAGTCCCCTATTTAAAACATGATCTATACTATGCATTTCTATCTGAAAGCTCTGTAACGTTGCACTCTCCTGAACAGACCCCAGGCCATGTGCCAACAATATCAGTTCTGTAACGTTGCACTCTCCTGAACAGACCCCAGGCCATGTGCCAACAATATCAGTTCTGTAACGTTGCACTCTCCTGAACAGACCCCAGGCCATGTGCCAACAATATCAGTTCTGTAACGTTGCACTCTCCTGAACAGACCCAGGGCCATGTGCCAACAATATCAGTGGATGAAGTGATAATTGAAACCAACAGAACCCCCCACCGCCCCACCTGACTATGCCTGGTCAGATAAAATGATTACAACAGGAAATGAGCAGTACAGTTTCTTTGATGGAAACTTTTGTACGGACAGACATCTTGTAAAAAAAAAAAAAAAAGCAACAGAAGGTTGTCAAACTGTCGGGACGGACAGACATCCTGTAGAAACGGTTAGACAAGCCAGGCAGTGCTCACCATCCGTGTCCTTAGTGGGCCGAGGTCTGGCAGCGAACCGGTCTCCTGACGCCACTGTGATCCCGGCGTGATCCACCTCTTTAGGAATAAACCTGGCCACATCAATGTCCAGGAAGTCTTCAGCATCCACTACCTGTCAGAGAAGCATAGACTTAAATATTAGATGTATTAGTGTTCTATATATGATACTAATCTACCTATTAAAACCAAGTGACCATTCAGGACAGAAAACAAACAAGGAAGTCCTAAGAGTTGTAGAACTACATATAACACATCTCTATTGTCAAAGTGACATTACACTTCATTATATTATAACTTTGTTATTTAATTTAATCTGTTATCCCATCTAACAGTCAAATTTACCTCATCACCATCGTCGCCCTTTGGTATCATCTGCCTCTTCATCATCGTCATCAACCAGGTCGGGGCGGAACTCAAAACACTTCACGACCACTCACCTGGAAGAGAGAGACGTTTTCACACCATATACATTGACTGGACAAAACATTAGGAACACCTTCCCAAATATTGGGTTGCACCCCCTTTGCCCTCAGAACAGCCTCAATTCATCGGGACATGGACTCTACAAGGTGTCGAAAGCATTCCACAGGGATGCTGTCCCATGTTGACTCCAATGCTTCCCACAGTTGTGTCAAGTTGGCTTGTTGAGCCTTAAAAGCCGGTGCGCCTGGCACCTACTACCATACCCCGTTCAAAGGCACTTAAGTATTTTGTCTTGCCCATTCACTCTGAATGGCACACATACACAATCCATGTCTCAAGGCTCCTCCCCTTTATCTACACTGATATGAAGTGGATTTAACAGGTGACATCAATAAGGGATCATAGCTTTCACCTGCTCAGTCCATGTCATGGAAGGAGCAGGTGTTCTTAATTTTTTGTACACTCAGTGTATAGGACAATGTTCAGGGCAGGACATTTCATTCAAGGGGTTTTGTCACCACCCGGTGGTAGGAGAAGAGGTGGCTCATGTGCTTCAGTGTATATTGAAATATTGTCCTTCCTCCCAGGCTGTACAGAGGGCATGTAAATACTGTATTTACCAGTATATTACAAATACCTGGATCAACATGAGCTCAAAACAGAGACCCAGAAACCAATGACGTCTGCTAGATATACTCAAGACTTCTGTACCAGACTTATTATTGCTCCTGTCTCAAATAACAATAACGATTAACCTAGTAGCAACTCACCCCCAGTGACCTGCCTGCTGAGAAATCAGCCCTCTTCTTCTCCATGTCCTGCTCATCCTTAGCGATCCTCTCCTGTCTCTTCCTCTTCTTCCAGGCGAGGAACGTCTCCAGAGTGATACGGGTGACGTTTGGACCCAGGGCTGATCGCTGCAAATATAGATGATTAAACAATGTTAAGTGTTTTTTTGTCACAGACATTTTGGTAACAAATAGCCATTAATACACCATTTAGAAACTATGAATAAATACATATGACATTTTTTTGTTGTTGTAAACATTTCTAAGAGGAAACATGGTCATAAAGTCTTATTACCAACATTTACTTCACAACTCTAGTACATTAGGAATGATCCTAGACATAGAATGACATAGATTATGTTTCACAGCTCTAGTACATTAGGAATGATCCTAGACATAGATTATGTTTCACAACTCTAGTACATTAGGAATGATCCTAGACATAGAATGACATAGATTATGTTTCACCACTCTAGTACATTAGGAATGATCCTAGACATAGAATGACATAGATTATGTATCACAACTCTAGTACATTAGGAATGATCCTAGACATAGAATGACATAGATTATGTTTCACAACTCTAGTACATTAGGAATGATCCTAGACATAGAATGACATAGATTATGTTTCACAACTCTAGTACATTAGGAATGATCCTAGACATAGAATGACATAGATTATGTTTCACAACCCTAGGACATTAGGAATGATCCTAGACATAGATTATGTTTCACCACTCTAGTACATTAGGAATGATCCTAGACATAGAATGACATAGATTATGTTTCACAACTCTAGTACATTAGGAATGATCCTAGACATAGAATGACATAGATTATGTTTCACAACTCTAGTACATTAGGAGTGATCCTAGACATAGAATGACATATATTATGTTTCACAACTCTAGTACATTAGGAATGATCCTAGACATAGAATGACATAGATTATGTTTCACAACTCCAGTACATTAGGAATGATCCTAGACATAGAATGACATAGATGTTTCACAACTCTAGTACATTAGGAATGATCCTAGACATAGAATGACATAGATTATGTTTCACAACTCTAGTACATTAGGAATGATCCTAGACATAGAATGACATAGATTATGTTTCACAACTCTAGTACATTAGGAATGATCCTAGACATAGAATGACATAGATTATGTTTCACAACTCTAGTACATTAGGAATGATCCTAGACATAGAATGACATAGATTATGTTTCACAACTCTAGTACATTAGGAATGATCCTAGACATAGAATGACATAGATTATGTTTCACAACTCTAGTACATTAGGAATGATCCTAGACATAGAATGACATAGATTATGTTTCACAACTCTAGTACATTAGGAGTGATCCTAGACATAGAATGACATATATTATGTTTCACAACTCTAGTACATTAGGAATGATCCTAGACATAGAATGACATAGATTATGTTTCACAACTCTAGTACATTAGGAATGATCCTAGACATAGAATGACATAGATTGTGTTTCACAACTCTAGTACATTAGGAATGATCCTAGACATAGAATGACATAGATTATGTTTCACAACTCCAGTACATTAGGAATGATCCTAGACATAGAATGACATAGATTATGTTTCACAACTCCAGTACATTAGGAATGATCCTAGACATAGAATGACATAGATTATGTTTCACAACTCTAGTACATTAGGAATGATCCTAGACATAGAATGACATAGTGTAACGTCCTGACCAGAGTTCTTATGTGTTTTGCTTGTTTAGTGTTGGTCAGAACATGAGCTGGGTGGGAATTCTATGTTGTGTGTCTAGTTCGTCTGTTTCTGTGTTCAGCCTAATATGGTTCTCAATCAGAGACAGCTGTCAATCGTTGTCCCTGATTGAGAATCATATATAGGTGGCTTGTTTTGTGTTGGGGATTGTGGGTGGTTGTTTCCTGTCTCTGTGTTTGTGTTCTGCACCAGATAGGACTGTCTCGGTTTTCACGTTTGTTGTTTTGTATTGTTGTAAGTGTTCTCAGTTCGTTAAATTAACCATGTTGAACACTAACTGCGCTGCATTTTGGTCCTCTCCTTCATCCCAGGAAGAAAGCCGTTACAGAACCACCCACCTAACCCGGACCAAGCAGCAGCAGCAGGAGAGGCTGCAGCAGCAGCAGCAGCAGCAGCAGGAGAGGCTGCAGCAGCAGCAGCAGCAGCAGCAGGAGAGGCTGCACTATTTGGAGAAATGGACATGGGAGGACGACCTAGACGGCAAAGGACCCTGGGCACGGGGAGTGTGGCAGAGTCAGGAGTCAGACCTGAGCCAACTCCCCCTGCTTACCGTAAGGAGCCGGTCAGGGCGGAATTGGAGGTGAGCGACGCAGAGACAGTGAAGGAGTTAATGGGGAAATTGGAGGAGAGTTATGAGGGAGGTGCTGGCTTGGTGCATGAGGCACGACATCCACCCGACTGAACATGTCGGGGAGTTGATGTCACCGGGAACAGCTCTCCATACTCGTCCTGAGGTGCGTGCTAGCCGTCTGGTTAAGACTGTGCCAGCCTCACGCACCAGGCCTCCTGTGCGCCTCCCTAGCCCTGCACGTCCTCTGTCAGCTCGGCGCTACAGCTCTCCCAGCCGTGCTTTCAGTGGAGAGAGAGGGCGTCGTACCGGGCAGGCACCGTGTTATGCGGTGGAGCGCACGGTGTCCCCGGTGCGTGTGCTTAGCCCGGTGCGCAACATCTCAGCTCCCCACATCTGCCGGGCTAGGGTGAAGATCCAGCCAGGGCGGATGGTGCCAGCCCTGCTCTCAAGACCTCCAGTGCGCCTTCACGGTCCGGTCTGTTCAGTACCACCAGTGCCTACACCACGCACCAGGTTTCCAGTGCGTCTCCAGAGCCCAGTTCCTCCTCCACGCACTCTCCCTGCGGTGCGTGTTTCCAGCCCAGTACCTCTAGTTCCGGCACCACGCACCAAGCCTCCTGTGCGTCCTCAGAGCCCTGTACGCACTGTTCCTTCTCCCCGCACTCGCCCTGAGGTGCGTGCCCTCAGCCCGGTACCACCAGTGCCGGTACCACGCACCAGGCCTATAGTGCGCTTTGAGAGTCCAGTGTGCCCTGTTCCTGCTCCCTGCACTAGCCTTAAGGTGCGTGTCTCCAGTCCGGTACCACCAGTCCCGGCACCACGCACCAGGCCTACTGTGCGCCTCAGCAGGTCAGAGTCGGCCGTCTGCCCAACGCCGCCTGCACTGCTCGTCTGCCCAGCACCGTCTGTACTGCCTGCCTGCCCAACGCCGCCTGCACTGCTCGTCTGCCCAGTGCCGTCTGAGCTGCCTGCACTGCTCGTCTGCCCAGCACCGTCTGAGCTGCCTACCTGCCCAGCGCCATCTGAGCCATCCGTCTGCCCAGCGCCATCTGAGCCATCCGTCTGCCCAGCGCCATCTGAGCCATCCGTCTGCCCAGCGCCATCTGAGCCATCCGTCTGCCCAGCGCCATCCGTCTGCCACGAGCCTTCAGAGCCGCCCGTCTGTCCCGAGCCATTAGAGCCGTCCGTCAGTCAGGAGCTGCCAGAGCCGCCAGCCAGTCAGGAGCTGCCAGAGCCGCCAGCCAGTCAGGAGCTGCCAGAGCCGCCAGCCAGTCAGGAGCTGCCAGAGCCGCCAGCCAGTCAGGAGCTGCCAGAGCCGCCAGCCAGTCAGGAGCTGCCAGAGCCGCCAGCCAGTCAGGAGCTGCCAGAGCCGCCAGCCATGAGCCGCCCGCCAGTCATGAGCTGCCCGCCAGTCATGAGCTGCCCGCCAGTCATGAGCTGCCCTACAGTCATGAGCTGCCCGCCAGTCATGAGCTGCCCTACAGTCATGAGCTGCCCTACAGTCATGAGCTGCCACTCAGTCATGAGCTGCCACTCAGTCATGAGCTGCCACTCAGTCATGAGCTGCCACTCAGTCATGAGCTGCCCTACAGTCATGAGCTGCCCTACAGTCATGAGCTGCCCTACAGTCATGAGCGGCCACTCAGACCGGAGCGGCCACTCAGTCCGGAGCGGCCACTCAGTCCGGAGCGGCCACTCTGTCTTGAGTTGCCCCTCTGTCTTGAGTTGCCCCTCTGTCCTGAGCTACCTCTCTGTCCTGAGCTACCTCTCTGTCCTGAGCTACCTCCTAAATCATGTGGGGGCCTTGGGGAGGATTCTTAGGCCGAGGTCGTGGGCGAGGGTCGCCACTCAAAGGACGCTAAGGAGGGGGACAAAGACAGTGGTGGAGTGGTGTCCTCGTCCTGCGCCGGAGCCGCCACCGCGGACAGATGCCCACCCAGGCCCTCCTCTTGAGTTTTAGGGGTGTGTTTGGAGTCCGCACCTCAGGAGGGGGGTACTGTAACGTCCTGACCAGAGTTCTTATGTGTTTTGCTTGTTTAGTGTTGGTCAGGACGTGAGCTGGGTGGGAATGTTCTATGTTGTGTGTCTAGTTCGTCTGTTTCTGTGTTCAGCCTAATATGGTTCTCAATCAGAGACAGCTGTCAATCGTTGTCCCTGATTGAGAATCATATATAGGTGGCTTGTTTTGTGTTGGGGATTGTGGGTGGTTGTTTCCTGTCTCTGTGTTTGTGTTCTGCACCAGATAGGACTGTCTCGGTTTTCACGTTTGTTGTTTTGTATTGTTGTAAGTGTTCTCAGTTCGTTAAATTAAACATGTTGAACACTAACTGCGCTGCATTTTGGTCCTCTCCTTCATCCCAGGAAGAAAGCCGTTACACATAGATTATGTTTCACAACTCTAGTACATTAGGAATGATCCTAGACATAGAATGACATAGATTATGTTTCACAACTCCAGTACATTAGGAATGATCCTAGACATAGAATGACATAGATTATGTTTCACAACTCTAGTACATTAGGAATGATCCTAGACATATAATGACATAGATTATGTTTCACAACTCCAGTACATTAGGAATGATCCTAGACATAGAATGACATAGATTATGTTTCACAACTCTAGTACATTAGGAATGATCCTAGACATAGAATGACATAGATTATGTTTCACAACTCTAGTACATTAGGAATGATCCTAGACATAGAATGACATAGATTATGTTTCACAACTCCAGTACATTAGGAATGATCCTAGACATAGAATGACATAGATTATGTTTCACAACTCCAGTACATTAGGAATGATCCTAGACATAGAATGACATAGATTATGTTTCACAACTCCAGTACATTAGGAATGATCCTAGACATAGAATGACATAGATTATGTTTCACAACTCCAGTACATTAGGAATGATCCTAGACATAGAATGACATAGATTATGTTTCACAACTCTAGTACATTAGGAATGATCCTAGACATAGAATGACATAGATTATGTTTCACCACTCTAGTACATTAGGAATGATCCTAGACATAGAATGACATAGATTATGTTTCTATGGGAATGATCAACCTACCTCATTCTCGATCAGCTCCTCCAGTGAGATCTCTACCTCCAGATTCTCTTCTTTCGTCTTGTCCTACCTGAGGACGAACCCGGCAGGAAGAGCATGGCGGTACATACAGCTGTCTCCTCCCCCGGGACAGACCCAGAACCAACCATACTTGTTGTTCTCTATGGCATCCAGGAAGTAGTTACAAACCTATGGGAGAAAACATCACTTCAGTCCACCTCGTTGAAGAGCAAAGCATTGGAACAATAACAAACGCTGCATGTTACAATATGTAACACGCATTGTAACAGGTAACATGTAACAATACGTAGGTTAACAGAGATCCTACAGGTCATTCTATGGACTAACAAGCATGTAACAACCAGCATGTAACAACCAGCATGTAACAACAAGCATGTAACAACGAGCATGTAACAACAAGCATGTAACAACGAGCATGTAACAACGAGCATGTAACAACAAGCATGTAACAACAAGCATGTAACAACAAGCATGTAACAACCAGCATGTAACAACCAGCATGTAACAACAAGCATGTAACAACGAGCATGTAACAACAAGCATGTAACAACGAGCATGTAACAACGAGCATGTAACAACAAGCATGTAACAACAAGCATGTAACAACGAGCATGTAACAACGAGCATGTAACAACAACCATGTAACAACAAGCATGTAACAACAACCATGTAACAACCAGCATGTAACAACAAGCATGTAACAACAAGCATGTAACAACAAGCATGTAACAACGAGCATGTAACAACAAGCATGTAACAACGAGCATGTAACAACAAGCATGTAACAACGAGCATGTAACAACAAGCATGTAACAACGAGCATGTAACAACAACCATGTAACAACAAGCATGTAACAACAAGCATGTAACAACAACCATGTAACAATGAGCATGTAACAACAAGCATGTAACAAGCATGTAACAACAAGCATGTAACAACAAGCATGTAACAACGAGCATGTAACAACGAGCATGTAACAACAAGCATGTAACAACAACCATGTAACAACAACCATGTAACAACGAGCATGTAACAACAACCATGTAACAACGAGCATGTAACAACAAGCATGTAACAACAACCATGTAACAACGAGCATGTAACAACGAGCATGTAACAACAACCATGTAACAACAACCATGTAACAACGAGCATGTAACAACAAGCATGTAACAACAACCATGTAACAACGAGCATGTAACAACAAGCATGTAACAACAAGCATGTAACAACAAGCATGTAACAATGAGCATGTAACAGCAAGCATGTAACAATGAGCATGTAACAACAAGCATGTAACAACAAGCATGTAACAACAAGCATGTAACAACAAGCATGTAACAACAAGCATGTAACAACAAGCATGTAACAAGCATGTAACAACAAGCATGTAACAACCATGTAACAACAAGCATGCAACAACAAGCATGTAACACGCATGTAACAACCAGCATGTAACAACAAGCATGTAACAACAAGCATGTAACAACAAGCATGTAACAACGAGCATGTAACAACAAGCATGTAACAACAAGCATGTAACAACGAGCATGTAACAATGAGCATGTAACAACAAGCATGTAACAACAAGCATGTAACAACAAGCATGTAACAACAAGCATGTAACAACAAGCATGTAACAAGCATTTAACAACAAGCATGTAACAACCATGTAACAACAAGCATGTAACAACAAGCATGTAACACGCATGTAACAACCAGCATGTAACAACCAGCATGTAACAACAAGCATGTAACAAGCATTTAACAACAACCATGTAACAACCAGCATGTAACACGCATTTAACAACAAGCATGTAACAGCGAGCATGTAACAACAAGCATGTAACAAGCATTTAACAACAAGCATGTAACAACAAGCATGTAACAACAAGCATGTAACACGCATGTAACAACCAGCATGTAACAACCATGTAACAACAACCATGTAACAACAACCATGTAACAACAAGCATGTAACAACCAGCATGTAACAACAAGCATGTAACAACAAGCATGTAACAACAAGCATGTAACAACAAGCATGTAACAACAAGCATGTAACAACAAGCATGTAACAACAACCATGTAACAACCATGTAACAAGCATGTAACAACAAGCATGTAACAACAAGCATGTAACAACAAGCATGTAACAACAACCATGTAACAACAAGCATGTAACAACAACCATGTAACAACGAGCATGTAACAACAAGCATGTAACAACGAGCATGTAACAACAAGCATGTAACAACAACCATGTAACAACAACCATGTAACAACAACCATGTAACAACGAGCATGTAACAACAACCATGTAACAATGAGCATGTAACAACAAGCATGTAACAACAACCATGTAACAACAACCATGTAACAACAAGCATGTAACAACAAGCATGTAACAACAAGCATGTAACAACAATCATGTACCAACAACCATGTAACAACGAGCATGTAACAACAACCATGTAACAACGAGCATGTAACAACAAGCATGTAACAACAAGCATGTAACAACAACCATGTAACAACAACCATGTAACAACGAGCATGTAACAACGAGCATGTAACAACAACCATGTAACAACGAGCATGTAACAACAACCATGTAACAACCAGCATGTAACAACGAGCATGTAACAACAAGCATGTAACAACAAGCATGTAACAACAACCATGTAACAACGAGCATGTAACAACAACCATGTAACAACGAGCATGTAACAACAACCATGTAACAACGAGCATGTAACAACAACCATGTAACAACGAGCATGTAACAACGAGCATGTAACAACAAGCATGTAACAACCAGCATGTAACAACCATGTAACAACAACCATGTAACAACAACCATGTAACAACAAGCATGTAACAATGAGCATGTAACAACGAGCATGTAACAACAAGCATGTAACAACAACCATGTAACAACAACCATGTAACAACAAGCATGTAACAACAAGCATGTAACAACAAGCATGTAACAACAAGCATGTAACAACAAGCATGTAACAAGCATTTAACAACAAGCATGTAACAACGAGCATGTAACAACCAGCATGTAACAACAAGCATGTAACAACAACCATGTAACAAGCATTTAACAACCAGCATGTAACAACAACCATGTAACAACCAGCATTTAACAACAAGCATGTAACAACAACCATGTAACAAGCATTTAACAACCAGCATGTAACAACCATGTAACAACAACCATGTAACAACAACCATGTAACAACAAGCATGTAACAACCAGCATGTAACAATGAGCATGTAACAACAAGCATGTAACAACAACCATGTAACAACAAGCATGTAACAACAAGCATGTAACAATGAGCATGTAACAACAAGCATGTAACAACAACCATGTAACAACAAGCATGTAACAACAAGCATGTAACAACAAGCATGTAACAACAACCATGTAACAACAAGCATGTAACAACGAGCATGTAACAACAAGCATGTAACAACAAGCATGTAACAAGCATTTAACAACAAGCATGTAACAGCGAGCATGTAACAACAACCATGTAACAACCAGCAGGTAACACGCATTTAACAACAAGCATGTAACAACAAGCATGTAACAAGCATTTAACAACAAGCATGTAACAAGCATGTAACAAAAAGCATGTAACAACAAGCATGTAACAAGCATGTAACAAAAAGCATGTAACAACAAGCATGTAACAAGCATTTAACAACAAGCATGTAACAACGAGCATGTAACAACAAGCATGTAACAACAACCATGTAACAACCAGCATGTAACAACAAGCATGTAACAAAAAGCATGTAACAACAAGCATGTAACAACCAGCATGTAACAACAACCATGTAACAATGAGCATGTAACAACAACCATGTAACACGCATGTAACAACCAGCATGTAACAACAACCATGTAACAACGAGCATGTAACAACCAGCATGTAACAACAACCATGTAACAATGAGCATGTAACAACAAGCATGTAACAACAACCATGTAACAACGAGCATGTAACAACAAGCATGTAACAACGAGCATGTAACAACGAGCATGTAACAACAAGCATGTAACAACGAGCATGTAACAACAACCATGTAACAACAACCATGTAACAACGAGCATGTAACAACAAGCATGTAACAACGAGCATGTAACAACAAGCATGTAACAACAAGCATGTAACAACAAGCATGTAACAACAAGCATGTAACAACAAGCATGTAACAACAAGCATGTAACACGCATGTAACAACAAGCATTGTTACAATATTTAGCCTTCCAGTAATTTGTTTGTTGATACGTACAATCTGAGTTTGTTGAGTTTTGGCTTTCTTCATCTCTGCCTCTCCGTGTTTCTTGTTGACGACTTCCTCAAGCTTCTTCTCATCCCAGTTGTCCATGGTGTCTATAACAGATTGAAAAATACATACATTTCGCATCACAACGAACAACCATCAAAGTGCAGATAAGTTCATTCCCTGACACGGTGGTGGGCAGCATGTCAGGCACAAACCTCAGGCAGCCTTGTGGTTAGAGCGTTGGGCCAGTAACCGGAAGGTTGCTGGATCGAATCCCCGAGCTGACAAGGTAAAACTGATGTTGTTCTGCTCCTGAACAAGCTAACCCACTGTTCCACAGGGTGCCGATGTCAATTATGGCAGCCTGAACCTCTCTGATTCAGGTTAAATGTTGAATACATTCAGTTGGACAACTGACTAGGTATCCCCTTTTCACTCTAACTTCAATGATGTACCATTGACTTTAAGAGAATGAGAGGCAGTTATGTCGTTTTACAACTAGGGTATGGAGGGGTGTGAGGGACAATTTGAAAATAATGTAGGCCTATTAGAGCCTTTTTTAAAACACTGCCAAGAATTCTATCACTCCATCATAAATAGTCCCAGTATCTTTCGGCAACTTTCTGTGCAGCCACAACAGGCTTGAAAAGCTCATTCAACTCTTCCAGCTCCTTCTTCTTATCTCCTTCAGCAGCTGCGACCTGATAACATCCCGCACAGACACACAAAGTGTCCCAACTTTGTAGGTTGGGACACAAAGGTTGAGTCACACCAAAAGTAATATTGGGGACGGGGGAAGGAGCTACAGTGCCTTGCGAAAGTATTCATCCCCCTTGGTGTTTTTTCCTATTTTGTTGCATTACAACCTGGAATTTAAATGGATTTTTATTTGGATTCCATGTAATAAACATACACAAAAATAGTTCAAATTGGTAAAGTGAAATTAAGAAAATAACTTGTTTCAAAAAATAATAACTGAAAAGTGTTGCGTGCATATGTATTCACCCCCTTTGCTAAGACGCTCTTAAATAAGATCTGGTGCAACTAATTACCTTCAGAAGTCACATAATTGATTAAATAAAGTCCACCTGTGTGCAATCTAAGTGTCACATGATCTGTCACATGATCTCAGTATATATACACCTGTTCTGAAAGGCCTCAGTCTCTGCAACACCACCAAGCAAGCGCAACAGGTCAGGGACAAAGTTGTGGAGAAGTACAGACAAGGGTTGGGTTATAAAAAATACCTGAAACTTTGAATATCCCACGGATCACAATTAAATCCATTATTAAAAAATTGAAAGAATATGGCACCACAACAAACCTGCCAAGAGAGGGCTGCCGACCAAAACTCACAGACCAGGCAAGGAGGGCATTAATTAGAGAGGCAACAAAGAGACCAAAGATAACCCTGAAGGAGCTGCAAAGCTCCACAGCGGAGATTGGAGTATCTGTCCATAGGACCACTTTAAGCTGTACACTCCACAGAGCTGGGCTTTACGGAAGAGTGGCCAGAAAAAAGCCATTATTTAAAAAAAAAATGTTTTTAAAAAGGCACGTGGGAGACTCCCCAAACATATGGAAAAAGGTACTCTGGTCAGATGTTACTAAAATTGAGCTTTTTGGCCATCAAGGAAAACGCTATGTCTTGTGCAAACCTAACACCTCTCATCACCCCGAGAAAACCATCCCCACAGTGAAGCATGGTGGTGGCAGCATCATGCTGTGGGAATGTTTTTCATCGGCAGGGACTGGGAAACTGGTCAGAATTGAAGGAATAATGGATGGTGCTAAATACAGGGAAATTCATGTGGGAAACCTGTTTCAGTCTTCCAGAGATTTGAGACTGGGATGGAGGTTCACCTTCCAGCAGGACAATGACCCTAAGCATACTGCTAAAGCAACACTTGAGTGGTTTAAGGGGAAACATTTAAATGTCTTGGAATGGCCTAGTCAAAGCCCAGACCTCAATCCAATTGAGAATCTGTGGTATAACTTAAAGATTGCTGTACACCAGCAGAACCCATCCAACTTGAAGGAGCTGGAGCAGTTTTGCCTGGAAGAATGGGCAAAAATCCCAGTGGCTAGATGTGCCAAGCATATAGAGACATACCCCAAGAGACTTGCAGCTGTAATTGCTGCAAAAGTTGGCTCTACAAAGTATTGACTTTTGGGGGGTGAATAGTTTTGCACTCTCAGTTTTCAGTTTTTTAAATCTTATTTCTTGTTTGTTTCACAAACAATATTTAGCATCTTCAAAGTGGTAGACATGTTGTGTAAATCAAATGATACAACCCCCCCCAAAATAAATTTTAATTCCAGGTTGTAAGGCAACAAAATAGGAAAAATGCCAACGGGGGTGAATACTTTCGCAAGCCACTGTAGTTAGGCCAAGTAAAGGTAGCTAGCTAGTGTTCCTGTAACGGATGTGAAATGGCTAGCTAGTTAGCGGGTACGCGCTAGTAGCGTTTCAATCAGTTACGTCACTTGCTCTGAAACCTAGAAGTAGTGTTGCCCCTTGCTCTGCAAGGGCCGCGGCTTTTGTGGAGCGATGGGTAACGACGCTTCGTGGGTGTCAGTTGTTGATGTGTGCAGAGGGTCCCTGGTTCGCGCCCGTGTCGGGGCGAGGGGACGGTTTAAAGTTATACTGTTACATTCCCACCTGTCGTGCGTTCTGCTGTCCATGCTTGACGTGATGAACTTCTAGTGCTTGGCTCCTTTCTGTTCTTCAGTCCAAATGTCTTGTCCTGGTGAATGTACAATCAGCAGACGGGTCATATTTAGGCTAACTACCTGACACATGGCATTGACTCCCAAGATGACTCCCAAAAGATTCAGTCATGTCTCAGGACAACACGATCAATCAACCAGTATGATCTGCCTCTGTTACGGAGTCTAGTTGATAGGTAATCGACTAGCTGGACTGTTCCCCAGACTCCACGCGTAGGGATTTGTACAATGCTTAACAAGGCTATTGAACTTCCTGAACAACAGTGATGGTCAGCTAGCTAGTTAGTAAACATGTAGCTAGCTAGCTAACTAGCTGGTATCTAGACAGATGGCAATACAAGAGAGCCAGCTAGCAGTTGTTGCATAACAACTAGCTAACGGTAGCTTTAACCCTGATCCTCACTTCTTACCTCAATAATCTTTTCCTTCTTCTTCTCTTGGGTCTTCTTACTACCTGCTGCCCCTGATGCCTGGGCAGATTTCTTCAGAGGCATGTCGGTTTAAAATGTTAAAGAAATGAATCCAACCGCAGCTAATTAAACGTGATGTTGTTGCTATTTTTAGCAAATCGGGTTAACCATAGCAGATACTGTCAGTTGAATAGTAGCACATGCATACACCGCAAAGTGGGCAGAAGGTAACGGGGTGTACGCTGATTACGCCTTGATCACACCAATAGTGCTAAAGGCGCTAAATTTGTGACGCAGAGTCATTTGGTTATGTGTGCAACAAAAAAGTGAAACAACATTCAATTTCTGCTACTATTTATGTCAAACCGTTTTTTTAACACATACAGTTTGATGCATACGTTTCGAGAAATCCAATGTATGCATCACACAGAACGCACCCCAACTGCCTCTGCCACTCTACGCTCTAAGGCAATTAGCAGCGTTCCATTAGAAATGAATGTGCGTCTGGTTTGCCAAAATGTATTCACGGTCGGTGGGATCGAGGCGTTAGCGTAGTCATTTAAAATATAATTTTTATTTACCTTTATTTAGCTAGGCAAGTTAGTTATTAAGAACACATTCTTATTTTACAATGACGACCTAGCGTAGTCATTTACGGTTAAGTAGTAGCAAAGACAGGGTTAAAAACTTAAAAGCCTACAGTAAATA
>NW_024058417.1:52500-55641 GCF_016432855.1 Salvelinus namaycush | reverse complement strand
CTCCTTCTCTTCTTCTCTTTCTCTCTTCCCATCCTCCTCTCCTTCTCTTTCTCTCTTCTTCTCCTCCTCTCCTCCTCTTCTCCTCTTTCGCTCTTCTCCTCCTATCCTCCCATCCTCCTCTCTTCTTCTCTTTCTATCTTCTCCTCCTCTCCTCCCGTCCTCCTCTCTTCTTCTCTTTCTCTCCTCTCCTCCTCCCATCTTCCTCTTTTCCTCCTCTCTTCTCTTTCTCTCTTCTCCTCTTCTTCTCCTCTTTCTCCTTCTCTCCTTATCTCTTCTCTTTATCTCCTTTAAAGGGTTAATCTGCTCTGCTGCACACATCTTTAACGTGGACACAGGTGTCAAGGGTGTGTTACGAATTGGCTTTCTGTGTTTATCAGTAGCTAGTCTGCTGTGTTTATCAGTAGCTAGTCTGCTGTGTTTATCAGTAGCTAGTCTGCTGTGTTCATCAGTAGCTAGTCCGCTGTGTTTATCAGTAGCTAGTCTGCTGTGTTTATCAGTAGCTAGTCTGCTGTGTTTATCAGTAGCTAGTCCGCTGTGTTTATCAGTAGCTAGTCTGCTGTGTTTATCAGTAGCTAGTCTGCTGTGTTTATCAGTAGCTAGTCTGCTGTGTTTATCAGTAGCTAGTCTGCTGTGTTCATCAGTAGCTAGTCTGCTGTGTTTATCAATAGCTAGTTTCATAGCAGGTGGAGTAGATGAGAGATTGAGAACACTAAAGTACACTGAGTGGACACAACATTAGGAACACCTGCTCTTTCCATGACATAGACTGACCAGGTGAATCCAGGTGAAAGCTATGATCCCTTATTGATGTCACTTGTTAAATCCACTTCAATCAGTGTAGATGAAGAGGAGGAGACAGGTTGAAGAAGGATTTTTAAGCCTTGAGACAATTGAGACATGGATTGTGTATGTGTGCCATTCAGAGAGTGAATGGGCAAGACAAAAGATTGAAGTGCCTTTGAACAGAGTATGGTAGTAGGTGTCAGGAACACCGGTTTATGTCAAGAACTACAACGCTGCTGGGTTTTTCACACTCAACAGTTTCCTGTGTGTATCAAGAATGATCCATCACCCAAAGGACATCCAGCTGCTCCGAGGGCAAAAGGGGATACAACTAAATATTAGAAAGGTGTTCCTAATGTTGTGTCCGCTCAGTGTACGTCTTCTTGGGGTTGTTTGATGTATTTCAAACCAACATGGAGGACAGCGCTAGATGAATCTGGTTTGGACTTTGGTGTGAGATGAACTGTTATTAAAGGAACCGGACCCTTGCGGACCTCAAGCCTTATGCACCATGAAGCTTGTTGTGGTAGACAGTCCACTCTGTCTAGACTAGAACGTCCAGAATAATATGTTTGTCCTTGAAGCCCCTTTCCCCTCCCCCACTCCCCCCTGCTGCCTGCATCAGACTAAGGCTCTGTCCCAAATGGCACCCTATTCACCATATATAGTGCACTACTGTTGACCAAAGCCCTATAGGTCCTGGTCAAAAGTAGTGCACTACATAGGGAATAGGGTGCCATTTGAGCCCTATTTCCACTCCCCTGCTGCCTACAGCCTCAGACTAAGTGCTGTTGTGGGCAGAGCTTTACGATCACCTTCACGATAGTAACTAGTGGGCAGGAGACGCAGAGGAGAGACAGAGGGTGTGTCCAAAAGGGAACCCTATTCCCTACGTAGTGCACTACGGATTCTAATCAAAAGTAGTGCACTATAATAGGGAACAGGGTTCCGTTTGGCACACACACATTACTACCACAGAGAAGCTTCTAGAAAGCCTTCCTGTCAGATGTTATGGGGCATCACAGTAGGTTATGACTAGGTACTACTGTTGGTGTCATGTATAAACAGGGCCTACTCTACACCCACCATCTGCAGACGGCTGATCTGTCATCATGTGTTGACCCTGGCCTGAGGGACAGTGAATGAACCAATACATTCAGGGGCATGTCACGTAATAACAAGATCACGTTTTCCAAGAATGATGTGTGACGGCATTCCATATAGAACGTAGTCTGAAACACCACAGAACACTGTTGAAAGATGCCAGTGACGGCATTCCATATAGAACGTAGTCTGAAACACCACAGAACACTGATGAAAGATGCCAGTGACAGCATTCCATGTAGAATGTAGTCTGAAACACCACAGAACACTGATGAAAGATGCCAGTGACGGCATTCCATATAGAATGTAATCTGAAACACCACAGCACACTGATGAAAGATGCCAGTGACAGCATTCCATGTAGAATGTAGTCTGAAACACCACAGAACACTGATGAAAGATGCCAGTGACGGCATTCCATGTAGAATGTAGCCTGTAACACCACAGAACACTGATGAAAGATGCCAGTGACAGCATTCCATGTAGAATGTAGTCTGAAACACCACAGAACACTGATGAAAGATGCCAGTGACAGCATTCCATATAGAATGTAGCCTGTAACACCACAGAACACTGATGAAAGATGCCAGTGACAGCATTCCATATAGAATGTAGTCTGAAACACCACAGAACACTGATGAAAGATGCCAGTGATGGCATTCCATATAGAACGTAGTCTGAAACACCACAGAACACTGATGAAAGATGCCAGTGACGGCATTCCATACAGAATGTAGTCTGATACACCACAGAACACTGATGAAAGATGCCAGTGACAGCATTCCATATAGAATGTAGTCTGAAACACCACAGAACACTGATGAAAGATGCCAGTGACAGCATTCCATATAGAATGTAGTCTGAAAGATGCCAGTGATGGCATTCCATATAGAACGTAGTCTGAAACACCACAGAACACTGATGAAAGATGCCAGTGACGGCATTCCATATAGAATGTAATCTGAAACACCACAGAACACTGATGAAAGATGCCAGTGACAGCATTCCATGTAGAATGTAGTCTGAAACACCACAGAACACTGATGAAAGATGCCAGTGACAGCATTCCATGTAGAATGTAGCCTGTAACACCACAGAACACTGATGAAAGATGCCATTGACAGCATTCCATATAGAATGTAGTCTGAAACACCACAGAACACTGATGAAAGATGCCAGTGACAGCATTCCATGTAGAATGTAGCCTGTAACACCACAGAACACTGATGAAAGATGCCAGTGACAGCATTCCAT